>NC_057799.1:508307562-508505307 GCF_018294505.1 Triticum aestivum
TGGTGAGGAAAGATTGGGGGGGTCTATTTATGGAAGGGGGGGGTCCGAGGTGCTTGGGGAAGGGGGCACCCGAGGCGGCGGCGGCGTCGTGTCCGGGACGGACTCCGGCGGCGGCGTCGTGGGGAGAGAGGAGAGGGGCGACGGGGCTTGGGCCGTCGGCTGGGCCTTTGGCCCAGTCGGCGCGGGCGCGTTTCTTTTTTTTCTTTTTTTTAAAATATTGCATAGAAAAATAAATAAAAATCAGAAAAATATGAAATAAATTTTCCCCGTCTAGTTAGAAAATCTAGAATAGGGTGAACATTTTTAAAATCAAAAATAAATATTTTGAAAACATGCAATATTTTTAATGCAATAAAAATTGCAAATAAAATCCAAATAAATTTCAAATAATGACTTTAACATTTTTCCTCCAGTATTTCAAATGTTTTGGAGAAGTCATATTTTCTCCTCTCGTTTATTTAAAATGAAATATTGTTCCGGAGAGAAAAATAATTAAAACCACAATCCTCGTTGGAAAAATTAATTGAAAAAAATTCGGGAAAATCCCCAACTCTCTCCGAGGGTCCTTGAGTTGCTTAGGATTTATCGAGGATTTGTCAAAATGCAACAAAACTTGATATGCAAATGATGATCTATGTATAACATTCCAAATTGAAAATTTGGGATGTTACAGCCAAGTCAAGTCAAGATTTGATCTCCCAGCAACTAGCCATTTCTGGCACCGTTGCCGGGGAGATCTACGCACAAGTCAAGACATACCAAGTACCCATCACAATCTCTTATCCCTCGCATTACATTATTTTCCATTTGCCTCTCGTTTTCCTCTCCCCCACTTTACCTTTGCCTTTTCTTCGCCCTCCTTCTGTTCGATCTTGTGTTACCATGTGCCTTCTTTTTGCTTGCATCTTCGCTTGCTAAAAGTTTATGGATCCTCATCCCCTTGCTAATATTTTTAAGAGATCCAATTTGTGAACCAATTTCTAGTGATTTGAGTGCACTAGATTATCTTTATGAGGTTTTGCTTGAATTTCGTGAATCTGAAAATTGTGATGAAGACATTTATGAAGAGATTCACGATAGCTCCTTGAATAAAAAGCATGATTGCAATGATTTTACTATAAATTCTGTTGATGTCAATTTTGCTAATAATATGCAAAACCCCAAGCTTGGGGATGCTAGTTTTTCTATTTCTACTACTTGTTGCAATGATCATGATTGGGGTGATTCTTCTTATGATCTTGAAAATTTATTTAAGCCCCATGATGAATATGAGATTGATAATAGTGTTTGAAATATTATTGAAAGTTGTTTGGAAGAGTGTCAACTTTAGATCCCACATATTTGGAGAGTATTCGATCTTATGAATTTTTTGATAAAAGTGGGTTTGGAGAGGTCATGACTTTAGTTAATGTTAATCCCACTATTTTGGAAGAGTGTCAACTTTGCATGCATGTGGTTCATAAAGAGAATATTTTATGTGGTAGCTATGTTGTTGAATTTGCTTATGATTCTACATGTAATTATTATGAGATAGGAAAATATGGTTGTAGAAATTTTCATGTTACAAAATTACCTTTCTTCTTGTTGAGATTGATCTTGTTTCTTTCTTCTCCTTTGCATATGCTAGGATTTGCTTGCGTTGATAATTTGTTTGCCTATAAGATGCCTATGCGTAGGAAGTATGTTAGACTTAGATGTGTTTTTCACATGATATATGATGCTCTCTTTATGTTTCAATTGCTATCTTTCTTGTGAGCATCATTAAAATTATCAATGCCTAGCTAGGGGCGTTAAACGATAGCGCTCGTTGGGAGGCAACCCAATTTTATTTTTGTTACTTGCTTTTTGTTCCTGTTTAGTAATAATTAATTAATCTAGCTTCTGTTTAGATGCGGTTTTATGCTTTAAATTAGTGTTTGTGCCAAGTAGAACCTTTGGGAAAACTTGGGTGACGTCTTTATGATCTTGCTGTAAAAAACAGAAACTTTAGCGCTCACGAGATTAGCTGCCATCTTTTTACTGGAGAGTGATTTTAGGTTGATTCTTTTGGCATATGATTAATAGACAAATTCCTCACGTCCAAAAATTTATTTCAGAATTTTTGGAGTTACAAAAGTATACGTTTGATACAGATTACTACAGACTGTTCTGTTTTTGACAGATTCTGTTTTTCGTGTGTTGTTTGCTTATTTTGATGAATCTATGGCTAGTATCCGGGGGTATGAACCATAGAGAAGTTGGAATACAGTAGGTTTAACACCAATATAAATAAATAATGATTTCATTACAGTACCTTAAAGTGGTGATTTGTTTTCTTATACTAACGGAGCTCATGAGATTTTCTGTTGAGTTTTGTGTTGTGAAGTTTTTAAGTTTTGGGTAAAGATTTGATGGATTATGGAATAAGGAGTGGCAAGAGCCTAAGCTTGGGGATGCCCAAGGCACCCAAAGGTAAAATTAAAGGACAACCAAAAGCCTAAGCTTGGGGATGCCCCGGAAGGCATCCCCTCTTTCGTCTTCGTCTATCGGTAACTTTACTTGAGGCTATATTTTTATTCACCACATGATATGCGTTTTGCTTGGAGCGTCTTGTATGATTTGAGTCTTTGCTTTTTAGTTTAACACAATCAACCTTTCTGTACACACCTTTTGGGAGGGACACACATCAATCGGAATTTATTAGAATACTCTTTGTGCTTCACTTATATCTTTTGAGCTAAATAATTTTGCTCTAGCGCTTCACTTATATCTTTTAGAGCACGGTGGTGGTTTTATTTTATAGAAATTATTGATCTCTCATCCTTCACTCATATTATTTTGAGAGTCTTATAGAACAACATGGTAATTTGCTTTGGCTATAAAATTAGTCCTAATATGATGAACATCCAAGATGGGTATAATAAAAACTATCGTATAAAGTGCATCGAATACTATGAGAAGTTTGATAGTTGATAATTGTTTTGAGATATGAAGATGGTGATATTAGAGTCATTCTAGTTGAGTAGTTGTGAATTTGAGAAACACTTGTTCTAAAGTTTGTGATTCCCGTAGCATGCACGTATGGTGAACCGTTATGTGATGAAGTCGGAGCATGATTTATTTATTGATTGTCTTCCTTATGAGTGACGGTCGGGGACGAGCGATGGTATTTTCCTACCAATCTATCCCCCAAGGAGCATGCGCGTAGTACTTCGTTTCGATAACTAATAGATTTTTGCAATAAGTATGTGAGTTCTTTATGACTAATGTTGAGTCCATGGATTATACGCACTCTCACCCTTCCACCATTGCTAGCCTCTCTAATACCGCGCACCTTTCGCCGGTATCATACAACCACCATATACGTTCCTCAAAACAGCCACCATACCTACCTATTATGGCATTTCCATAGCCATTCCGAGATATATTGCCATGCAACTTTCCACCGTTTTGTTTGTTATGACACGTTTCATCATTGTCATATTGCTTTGCATGATCATGTAGTTGACATGGTATTTGTGGCAAAGCCACCTTTATAATTCTTTCATACATGTCACTCTTGATTCATTGCATATCCTGGTACATCGCCGGAGGCATTCACATAGAGTCATATTTTGTTCTAAGTATTGAGTTGTAATTTTTGAGTTGTAAGTAAATAAAAGTGTGATGATCATCATTATTAGAGCATTTTCCCAAGTGAGGAAAGGATGATGGAGACTGTGATTCCCCCACAAGTCGGCATGAGACTCTGGACGAAAAGAAAAAGGAAAAAAAAGGGGGGGAGAGGCCAAAAAAAGAGAAAAAGGCCCAAATAAAAAAATGAGAGAAAAAGAGAGAAGGGACAATGTTACTATCCTTTTACCACACTTGTGCTTTAAAGTAGCACCATGATCTTCATGATAGAGAGTCTCCTATGTTGTCACTTTCATATACTAGTGGGAATTTTTACATTATAGAACTTGGCTTGTATATTCCAATGATGGGCTTCCTCAAAATGCCCTAGGTCTTCGTGAGCAAGCAAGTTGGATGCACACCCACTTAGTTTCTTTTGTTGAGCTTTCATACACTTATAGCTCTAGTGCATCCGTTGCATGGCAATCCCTACTCACTCACATTGATATCTATTGATGGGCGGCATCTCCATAGCCCGTTGATACGCCTAGTTGATGTGAGACTATCTTCTCCTTTTTGTCTTCTCCACAACCACCCTTCTATTCCACATATAGTGCTATGTCCATGGCTCACGCTCATGTATTGCGCGAAGATTGAAAAAGTTTGAGAACATAAAAAGTATGAAACAACTGCTTGGCTTGTCATCGGGGTTGTGCATGATTTAAATATTTTGTGTGGTGAAGATAGAGCATAGCCAGACTATATGATTTTGTAGGGATAACTTTCTTTAGCCATGTTATTTTGAGAAGACATGATTGCTTTGTTAGTATGCTTGAAGTATATTATTTTTATATCAATATTAAACTTTTATCTTGAATCTTTCGGATCTGAACATTCATGCCACAATAAAGAAAATTACATTGAGAATTATGCTAGGTAGCATTCCACATCAAAAATTCTGTTTTTATCATTTACCTACTCGAGGACGAGCAGGAATTAAGCTTGGGGATGCTTGATACGTCTCCAACGTATCTATAATTTTTTATTGTTCCATGCTATTATATTATTTGTTTTGGATGTTTAATGGGCTTTATTATGCACTTCTATATTATTTTTGGGACTAACCTACTAACCAAAGGCCTAGTGCAAATTGCTGTTTTTTTGCCTATTTCAGTGTTTCGCAGAAAAGGAATATCAAACAGAATCCAAACGGAATGAAACCTTCGGGAGAGTTATTTTTGGAACAAACGCAATCCAGGAGACTTGGAGTGGACGTCAAGGAAGCCACGAGGTAGGGAGGCGCGCCCGGGGGGGTAGGCGCGCCCCCACCCTCGTGGGCCCCTCGTGGCTCCACCGACCTACTTCTTTCGCCTATATATACTGATATACCCTGAAAACATCAGAGAGCACCACGAAACCCTATTTCCACCGCCGCAACCTTCTGTACCCGTGAGATCCCATCTTGGGGCCTTTTTCGGTGCTCCGCCGGAGGGGGAATCGATCACGGAGGGCTTCTACATCAACACCATAGCCTCTCCGATGATGTGTGAGTAGTTTACCACAAACCTTAGGGTCCATAATTATTAGCTAGATGGCCTTTTCTCTCTCTTTGGATCTCAATACAAAGTTCTCCTCGATTCTCTTGGAGATCTATTCGATGTAATTCTTTTTGCGGTGTGTTTGTCGAGATCCGATGAATTGTGGGTTTATGATCAAGATTATCTATGAACAATATTTGGTTCTTCTTTGAATTCTTATATGTATGATTTGATATCTTTGTAAGTCTCTTCGAATTATCAGTTTGGTTTGGCCTACTAGATTGATCTTTCTTGCAATGGGAGAAGTGCTTAGCTTTGGGTTCAATCTTGCGGTGTCGACAGCAGGGGCAGCAAGGCACGTATTTTATTGTTGCCATCGAGGATAAAAAGATGGGGTTTATATCATATTGCTTGAGTTTATCCCTCTACATCATGTCATCTTGCCTAATGCGTTACTCTGTTCTTATGAACTTAATACTCTAGATGCATGCTGGATAGCAGTCGATGTGTGGAGTAATAGTAGTTGATGCAGAATCGTTTCAGTCTACTTGACACGGACGTGATGCCTATGTTCATGATCATGCCTAGATATTCTCATAACTATGCGCTTTTCTATCAATTGCTCGGTAGTAATTTGTTCATCCACCGTAATATATGCTATCATGAGAGAAGCCACTAGTGAAACCTATGGGCCCGGGTCTATCTTCCATCATATTATTTTCCTATCAATTTGCTATTTCTGCCGCCGTTTATTTTGCAAACTTTACTTTCCAATCTATATCATAAAAATACCAAAAACATTTATCTTATTATCTCTATTAGATCTCACTTTTGCAAGTGGCTGTGAAGGGATTGACAACCCCTTTATCGTGTTGGTTGCAAGGTTCTTATTTGTTTGTGCAGGTACAAGGCGACTTGCGTGTAACCTCCTACTGGATTGATACCTTGGTTCTCTGAGGGAAATACTTACGCTACTTTGCTGCATCACCCTTTCCTCTTCAAGGGAAAACCAACGCATGCTCAAGAGGTAGCAGACATCACCAGTCCCTTTGTAGTAGAAGCACTCAGTCTCAGGCTTAGGTCCAGACTTGGGCTTCTTCACTTGAGCAACAACTTGCTTGTCGTTCTTCTTGAAGTTCCCCTTCTTCCCTTTACCCTTTTTCTTGAAACTGGTGGTCTTGTTGACCATCAACACTTGATGCTCCTTCTTGATTTCTACCTCCGCAGCCTTTAGCATTGCGAAGAGCTCGGGAATTGTCTTATCCATCCTTGCATATTATAGTTCATCACGAAGCTTTTGTAGCTTGGTGGCAGTGATTGAAGAACTCTGTCAATGACTCTATCAACCGGAAGATTAACTCCCAGTTGAGTCAAGTGATTATGATACCCAGACATTTTGTATATGTTCACCAACAGAACTATTCTCCTCCATTTTATAGCTGTAGAACTTATTGGAGACTTCATATCTCTCAATCCGGGCATTTGCTTGAAATATAAACTTCAACTCCTGGAACATCTCATATGCTCCATGATGTTCAAAACGTCGTTGAAGTCTCGGTTCTAAGCCGTAAAGCATGGCACACTGAACTATCGAGTAGTCATCAGCTTTGCTCTGCCAGGCGTTCACAACGTCCGGCATTGCTCCTGCAGTGGGTCTTGCACCGAGCGGTGCTTCCAAGACGTAATTCTTCTGTGCAGCAAAGAGGATAATCCTCAAGTTACGGACCCAGCCCGTGTAGTTGCTACCATCATCTTTCAACTTAGCTTTCTCTAGGAACGCATTAAAATTCAAAGGAACAGTAGCACGTGCCATTGATCTACAACAACATAGACATGCAAAATACTATCACGTGCTAAGTTCATGATAAATTAAAGTTCAATTAATCATATTACTTAAGAACTCCCACTTAGATAGACATCGCTCTAATCATCTAAGTGATCACGTGACCCAAATCAACTAAACCATGTCCGATCATCACGTGAGATGGAGTAGTTTTCAATGGTGAACATCAGTATGTTGATCATATCTACTATATGATTCACGCTTGACCTTTCGGTCTCAGTGTTCCGAGGCCATATCTGCATATGCTAGGCTCGTCAAGTTTAACCCGAGTATTGTGCGTGTGCAAAACTGGCTTGCACCGTTGTATGTGAACGTAGAGCTTATCACACCCGATCATCACGTGGTGTCTCGGCATGACGAACTGTCGCAATGGTGCATACTCAGGGAGAACACTTATACCTTGAAATTTAGTGAGAGATCATCTTATAATGCTACCGCCAAACTAAGCAAAATAAGATGCATAAAGGATAAATATCGCATGCAATCAATATAAATGATATGATATGGCCATCATCATCTTGTGCCTTTGATCTCCATCTCCAAAGCACCGTCATGATCACCATCGTCACCGGCTTGACACCTTGATCTCCATCGAAGCATCGTTGTTGTCTCGCCAACTATTGCTATCACGACTATCGCTACCGCTTAGTGATAAAGTAAAGCAATTACATGGCGATTGCATTGCATACAATAAAGCGACAACCATATGGCTCCTGCCAGTTGCCGATAACTCTGTTACAAAACATGATCATCTCATACAACAATTTATATCATCGCGTCTTGACCATATCACATCACAACATGCCCTGCAAAAACAAGTTAGACGTCCTCTACTTTGTTGTTGCAAGTTTTACGTGGCTGCTACGGGCTTAGCAAGAACCGTTCTTACCTACGCATCAAAAACCACAACGATTTTTCGTCAAGTGTGTCGTTTTAACCTTCAACAAGGACCGGGCGTAGTCACACTCGATTCAACTAAAGTTGGAGAAACAGACACCCACTAGCCACCTGTGTGCGAAGCATGTCGGTAGAACCAGTCTCGCGTAAGCGTACGCGTAATGTCGGTCTGAGCCGCTTCATCCAACAATACCGTCGAATCAAAGTATGACATGCTGGTAAGCAGTATGACTATTATCGCCCACAACTACTCTTTGTCTTCTACTCGTGCATATAACATCTACGCATAGACCTGGCTCGGATGCCACTGTTGGGGAACGCAGTATTTCAATAATTTTACCTACGATCACGCAAGATCTATCTATGTGATGCATAGCGACGAGCGGGAAAGTGTGTCCACGTACCCTCGTAGACCGAAAGCGGAAGCGTTAAGTAACGCGGTTGATGTAGTCGAACGTCTTCGCGATCCAACCGATCATGTACCGAACGCACGGCACCTCCGCGATATGCACACGTTCAGCTCGGTGACGTCCCTCAAACTCTTGATCCAGCTGAGTGCCGAGGGAGAGTTTCGTCAGCACGACGGCGTGATGACTGTGATGATGAAGTTACTGATGCAGGGCTTCGCCTAAGCACTACAACGATATGACCGAGGTGGAAATCTGTGGAGGGGGGCACCGCACACGGCTAAACAATCAACTTGTGTGTCTATGGGGTGCCTGATGGTGTCCTGGACTAGGGGGTACCCACCACGTCGTCCCCCGACCAGCTGGATCGGGCCGAGGGCCCCCATGGTGGCTCATTCATGGGCCAGTCGGATAGCCCCTGCCGCATACAAGGAAGATTCCACAAGACTTGGCGCCCAAGACAAGGACTCTCCTAAAAACCGCAGGCCTCCGGTGTCTTATATAAACCGAGGCCAGGCTAGTCAATAGGCATCCCATACTCATTACTACAATCTCATGGTAGATACATGTACTCTGTACTACACCCATATGAAAACAATCAAAAGCAGCATGTAGGGTATTATCTCCTCGTGAGAGCCCGAAGCTGGGTAAAATCCCGTGTCCATGTTACCATCGCTCCAAGACGCCTAGCTTAGGACCCCTACTATGAGATACGCCGGATATAGAACCGACATTCGTGCTTTCATTGAGAGCCTGATGGGTGTTGCCGAGGTTCGATGGGAATCTAGATCAACGATCAGGTGATATTTTTTCAGTAAAGGTTCGATTCATGTAAATTATCATTTGCAAAATCATTGCTGCCGTGTTGTGTTACTTTGTTTACAAACAGATCGGCATTGAAATAATATAATAATAGCGGCAGCTGTGTGTCCGTCGCCGGGCAGTACGTCGGATCTCAGAAGCGTCCGCGTACGAACAGCAGTTTACGAACTCGATCTAGGTCAACGCAAAAGAAATTATGTACAGCGATCTGACAGCGGCGTTCCAGCCGAGGAGAGCACGTACGCATAGTACTTCTGTGGAGCAGTACACCAAGGCCGAGATGAATTTGGCCATGCGCTTTGGCCGACCAGACTTCGGCTCGGTGGAGCAACATTAGGAAGATTCCTTTCCTTTATTTAATTCAGCTCCTAATTCGGCCATGGGTCATCTGCTATATTTTTCTCTGCAAAGTGCAAACCAACGGTACCATGTTAACACGTCTAAGTGCTTCTTTTCCAAGCACGGTCTTCAAGATCTAGGCTACAGACACCACTCCACGTATTGGTAAATAACTACTAGTTCAATTAGTACTATTTCTTGGAAAGATCAATACGATCTGGTGCTATTTCAATTCGGATCAATTTTTCTGTTATTTGCTTTAATCGTGCTATAGCTCTGATCTGTTATAGTCGCCGGATCAAGCATGTTTTATTTTTCTTAGCTATTACACGCGGAATATTTTTCTGTTGGTTGTACTGTATTATTTTTGCAGAAATATTTTGTTGACATTTATACAAACGTTTTCTGCCTGCGTCAATCGGGCGAGCCGACCTACGCGTCAGAACCTTCGTCAGACCAACCTTCGCGTTCAGATTCGCCGTTCCGTATATTGGTCGGCCCGACGCAGTCTTGAGATACTCCGGCAAGGGCAGCGGCCATCCATTTTTGCAGCACGACTTTTAAGGTCTAATTAACAAACAGTGCAAACTAGCCTTGCACTAGCGCTTCATCATCACCTGGATGTGGATTTTTTGTCCGCGGTCCGACGAACGATGTATCTGCAACCGGATCTGCCCTAAAAAAATACCTCGTCACTCCTCCGTCTTCATTAACCTAGACGCCAGGCTATGTTTCTTTTATCTACTTTGCATAAACTTAATTATGCAAAGAATTTTTTTCTTTCAATTATTATTATTACTTGCTTGCACTATTCTATGTGTGCAGGTAATCAACTTTGACTGCATCATGCGGTCGTCGTCCGGCCTGCATCGATCAAGTTGTTGCATCACCTCAGCGCGTGTCCCTGTGTCAGCATGTCCGTGGCCATTCTAACGGGACGACCTTGGCGTTCAGGCCATATTTCTTTAATTATCTACTTTACTTAAGTTAATTAAGTAGATGATATTTTTTCAAAACATATATATTATCATCTGTGGCCTTGCACTATTTTATCTGTGCAGGCAATTAACTTACACCGCGCATTACCTGGCGCAACGGCGCCCATTGAGGCTGAAGAGAGTTCGGCTCGGCGCAAGCACAGGGAGATTTGACCTTCTTTTTTCCTTTCTCCCTATATATTATTTAATTAAGCAGGGCCACCATGCCGACATGTTTCAACACGTCGACTGACGTGGGGGCTTCATTGTCATGCTGCCGAACTACTCTGTCTCCTCGGCTAGACTGGGGGCTTCGCCTCGGCACTTCGGCACTGTCGTGCTATCACTTCATCAAGCCAAGCTCTTCGCTCGGGTACGTCAAGACCAGCTTGGGAGTTGTGACCTTGAGCCGCTACAAGCTCGGCCCACGTCATACCTAGCACATTAACCAGCTAAGTCGCTTTCATGCTCAAACACTTTCAGTTTTAAATTGTGTTCGGTTCGGCCAAGCATTATACTTTTTTGACAAGAAGTCATTTGCAAAAACTTTCTTTGTTAAAACCTCGTTTGTTGCAAACAAATTCAAATACCCGTTTAGTTGGGGGCTTTCTTTATGAAGCCCTTCCTCTTGCATATGATTATACTTGTATGGCTTCGTTCCTTGTTCGTGTATTATGCCACAATATGCACCATGTTGACTTAAGTGTTCCGCAAGCTGGGTTGCCTTGCTCCTGTGTTTACCCCTACGTTCCCGATTGTTTGGCTAGGGAGTAAAGGGAGCACCTCTGCGATTGTCACGATCGGGTCATCTGAGCTCGGACCTCAGACTGGGTGAAGCCGAAAGCTAGCGCTCTTATTGTTTTCAATCATAGTCGGCACACAACGGAACTCATGAATACAAAAAATCTATTGCACAAGTCTCATAGTAACAATGAGCAACCGAAGAAAGGTATCGGTGGGGGTACTATTTTCTTTGAAGATGCTTCTTACACTTCGTCAGTAATATAGCATAAGTTCCCTGAGCGCGCTTTGTCTGTTACAGCCTTATGGCATGATTGCCTGGTTATCGGAAACACCGTCGATATTCTCGACAGGTGGAGTACATAACACTTTTTGGCCCTTGACCGAAGAGGGAGAAGCCGACGGTCGGTTAAGACGCGTTTAAAGTTCGGGTGAACATAGATATGATATAAGTACTTCGGTACATACAATCATTATACATAAAATTCTTTTACCCAAGTTACTTGGGGGCTCTTAAATTAGTATGAGCTGTTTTATAATAAGTGTTCTTCTTAGTCGTTGCAAATTCTTTTTCTATCACTCCTTTTTTCGACGCGAGTGTGTGGTCAATAGCCGGGGAGCCTAATTTCTCTCTCAAAGCCGCTAGAGTTTAGTTTGCTAAACTAGCATAACGAGAAGTACTCCGCCTTCGATATAGGAGGTTGAAGCCGTAGGCTGACCCGCTTTAAGTCTTGAGATAGGATGTGTCATGTTAAAGCACGACAGAAGCATATTTTTTTTCTAAGGCCAATTTTTGATTTGGCACCGAACACTTGATCTAGTTCGGACGTCCAGTTTTTACTGAAGTTTTTTGGTTTTCCAAGCCTATGGCATTTTTAAACAATTTGTGTGTTTCCAGCATAGGTCTCGCAGTGCAACACCGGACACCTTTAGAGATTCGGCAAAAACATTCTCGGATATTGCTATATATGCATTGGTTTCGAATTGTGTCTTCGGTCATAGTTGGGTTGCCCGGCTCCTGTGCTTGCTGGCTACGTTCCGCTTTGTTCGGCTGGGTGCGGAAAGGGAGAACCACTGCGATTGTGCTTCCAGCTAGCATGGTTAAGCGCCTCAGTGGAGAAAGCCAAAAACTGACTGGCACAATAAGCGTAAACTGGTCAGTGATCCGATGACTGTAATAAACTATAAAGATCGATAGAGGTCACCCCGTGTTAAATGATGGTCCGTTCATAACATTGGCCGAAGTGTTCACGGTTTGACCTCAACTGTCGCCGAACACTAACTGGGGGCTAGTAACTGGCCTCCCAACTTTAAGCTCCTATGACTAAGTGAAAGTTATAAAGCCCGCATATCTGATTGCCTCATTTCCGCTAACACAACCGCCTTCGAGCACCGAGACGTCGGCTAAGGGTTGTTTTGTTATTGCGACAACACCCTGCGTAGCATCTACAAGGGGGTGGAAGTCGACGATGGGCCACTTTCAACTGATAAATAGTCGCAACGGAGTCAAAATAAACATATCATCGGCGTTTGTATTTAATATACGAGGGCTGCCTTCCACAATTATCGTTATAAAGCCATAAATATGCATCAATTTGACTTAAGATTTTGGCCAAGCTGGGTTGCCTGGCTCCTGTGCTTACCCCTACGTTCCCGATTGTTCGGCTAGGTGGTAAAGGGAGCAACTCTGTGATTGTTACTACCGGGTCATCCGGGTTAGTACCTCAGAGTGGGTGAAGCCGAAAGCTAGCAATCTTAAAGGATATAATTGGTCGGCAACGACGAAAGTGAAAATTTTGGTCCATTCAGACCTTAGAGTTCGGGAACTTTCCCCGAACTAAATCCTCAATATTTTTCTCCTGCATTGATCGGAGGTGAGGTTTCATGATCATGGTTGGCATGACAACCCAAAGAAAGGAACCGATAGCGGGACTATTTTCTTTGGAAGATGTTTCTTACATTAAAAAGTAATATAACATATCTCTCCGCGTACCTTTGTTTATAAAACCGTATGACCGGATTGCCTTGTTTGCCATAAATCTTTGCCCTCATAAAGGATTTATTAAGTGGGACAAACACTCCCCGGCTTCTGGCCGAGGAGGTTGAAGCCGATGGTCGGTCAACAAAGTTTTGTACAATGTGGATCCGAGCATTAATGATGTAAAGTACTTGGATACATAGAATCTTTACACATAATTTGTGATTTTACTCTGGATATTGATCCTTAATTCGGCCACCCGTGCCCGCATTACGGCTCGGGGACACCTGGGCTTCGGGCTTATCATTCACTAATATTAAAGGGGCACATCGATCCCCTGATCTGGTGTTGCCACCCGACCAGTGGCTCGGGGGCTACTGCATTGACAATCCAATGCAGAAAATTTAAAGTGCAATATAGTTTTCGAGGAGATTATGATCCTCATGTTGGTCGGCCGCACCCAACCTGAGTCTCGAGGACTTCGCACATCGCTTTTTGTGTCCCGAAGTATTCTGCCGAGCTAGGAGTTGATCCTCAGGATGATTTTATAAATCAACCTGAGTCTCAGGTGCTACTGGGATCAGCGGTCTTATGTCATCCTTCAGGTGCTTCTCGGGTTTTAGACCGATACACACCTTGAGGGCTACTGGCTATATATGTCGGCAGAGAATAAATGGCACCAATCGAAAATATTGACAAAAAATCGGCCCGCAGTCGGGGTGGTGCACCACCTCGGAAGCAGTCCGGCATAAAGCTCGAGCACCAATGGCTGGCTCTGTCGGCGTTCTGGGAACGGGGTCCCCAGACTTGCCTGCCTGCGGCCCGCGGCATGGCTCTGCGAGCGGGCCCGTACGGCCCATCTTCACCAACAAGCTTTCAAGACCCTCGCGAGGGGGCAAGCCTCGCGAGGCGGACGACACAAGACCTCCTCGGGAGCGGCCTCACCAGGCTGGCTCACAAGGGGCGGAGAGATCAAGGCAAGGAAAACCTCGCGAGGTTCCAGTGATGTGAGCCATGACGAACGAGACCAGGCGGGCGCCAGCGCGCACAATGTCCTTGTTTCCTCTTTGGTGCTAAGGGGGCAAGTGCACGCGTGGAGTACCGAGGCATCAAGCAAAGGTTTCCCTATCGGTGCAATGAGACCAAGACCAGCAGGACGGCAGGACGGAGGTCACCGTGGAGCCCAAGATGGCGTCACCACCAGAGCCTTTTGCACGCGAAGACTACTTTTGTCAGGATAAACTGTTCTAGCTGTCCCCTTCCAAATTGGCCATTGTGGGATCCCTTCCCGCTCAATATTTGGGAAGAGGACCGGGCCCTCTATAAATAGGACAAGCCACCACCATAGGAGGAGACGGATTGAGAGGGGATCCTCACCAACACAAGTTCACCAAGCACAAGAACACCTCTCCTCAGGAGGCTGTTCTTCCCCTTGTACTGTTCATCCTCAGCCCAAGAGGCAATCCACCACCACACACTGGAGTAGGGTATTACACCACAATGGTGGCCCGAACCAGTATAAATCTTGTGTCCCTTGTGTTGCGAGTTCGTCGAACTAGCCTAGGAATCCCGAAGCGTGAGAGGGCGTGATCTGCGAGGGGGAGATCTTCGCGCGCACCCCATAGTTCGAACCTTAAGGGTTTTGCCAGAACCCGAGATCCGACATTTGGCGTGCCAGGTAGGTGTGCGCCGGAGTTTTCCTTCCGTTGATCCGCGTCCCATCGCTTCGTCTCATCGATGGCGGACGCCCGCCGAGCCCGCGCTGAGCGCATGGCTGCCCTCGCCACCTGCGTCGCCCAGACGGCTCCCGTCGGCGGGCAACCTCGTCGTTCTCCGTCGCCTGCCGCCAACGCCGCCACCGGCCCGGCGGGGAACGAGCAGCAAGCCTCCTCGCTGCACCCCTCAGTGCGGCGGGAGGCCGCACTGCCACTCCATCGCTGGCCCCCGCCAGTTCGTCGTTTCACGCCTGTCGCGCTCCCACGGACGCGCAGGCCGCGCTATGCATGGCGCGCGAACTCCTGCGCTACCGCCCCATCGACGACCTCTACGAGGACTGTCTGGACCGCATTGCCGAGCTTGTAAGCGCCACAGGGGGCTCCCCCGCACCGTCCCTCTCGCTGCCTCGTCCACCGCCAGCTACGGGCGACGTAGCTCATGGAGCACCTCCACCACCTCTGCACCAAGACGGCGCCCTGGCGCCAAGGCACGCGGCTCCGCGGCGCGACCCACCGCGTCCGGCGCCCGTGCGCGAAGAAGGAAGCTGCCAAGAAGTCCCTCGCCCGCAAGAGAATGCTCCACCGCTCCCCGCACCGCCGCGTCAGGATTGCTTGCTGCGGCAGGGCCCCGCGCCGCTTGCCGTGGCAGCGCACGGGCGCCAAGACCAAGCTCCACCTCCAAGACGGGCCCCGGTGACCACGGCTGGTTGCCGTGCCTTCACCCCAAGCTGCGTAGCGTCGCCTGGCCGGGCAAGTTCAAGCCAGACCTGCCTCCGCGCTACGACGGCACCCCCGACCCCGCGGAGTTCCTGCAGCTCTATGATCTGAGCATTGAGGCGGCCAACGGCGATGAGAAAGTCATGGCGAACTGGTTCCCCATGGCGCTCCAAGATGGCGCTCGTTCGTGGCTCCTGAACCTGCCTCCAGGCTTGATTTCCTCCTCGGACGAGATGCGCGACCGCTTCGTCGCCAACTTCCAGGGCACTCGCGACCGGCCCCCGGCCGCGGGTGATCTGCGCCGCGTCAAGCAACAACCAGGAGAGACCCTCCAGAAGTACATCCAGCGCTTCAACAACGTTCGTCTCAAGATCCCCAAGGTGACGGACGAGGCCATCATCTCGACATTCTCCGATGGCGTCCGCGACGTCAAAATGAAGGAGGAGCTCGCCATCCACGAGGAGCTGTGCACATCCCTGGAGCTGTTCAACTTAGCGACCAAGTGCGCAAGGGCTGAGGAAGGGCGCCTTTCCCTTCTCGAGCTCCCGGCTGCCGACGTGGAGGAGAAGAAAGCCAAGGTCAAGGACGTGAAGCGCAAGGGAGCAGCCGTACTCGCGGCAGAGCCGGACACGAAGCGCGGCAGGGACCAGCCTGAGTCATCCAAGAGCAGCCGACCGTTCTGCGCCTTCCACAACGTACACAGTCACAACACCAACGATTGTCAGGAGCTCAGGGCCATTCGGGGTGGACGCTTAGGTCGACGCCCCGAGCGCAGCGACCGTGGCTATGACCAAGGAGGAGGACGTGGCCGAGGACGCTGGGACGACCGTGGCCCACGCCAGGAGTGGCGCGACCGGCCTCGTGAGGACCGCTGGCAGGATCAGCCTCGCGAGGGTGCCTGGAGGGATCAGCCTCGCGAGGACCATCCTCAGGGAAATGCTGGGCTTCCTCCGCTGCCGCCCCCACCAAGAAGGAACGACGACCACCATCAAGACGAGGGGGCTGGGGGCTTTCAGGAGCCGCGTGCTATCGCCTGCATCTTGGGCGGGGCTCAAGCCCCAGCCTCACAGCGAATCTTCAAGCAGTTTGCCCGCGAGGTGAACGTAGTCCTCCCCAAGCTCAAGGCCACACGCCCGCTTAGGTGGTCCAAGTTCGCCATCACTTTCAGTTCGGCAAATCAGCTTAAGTGCGCGGTTACCGCTGGCGCTCTCCCAATGCTTTGTTCCCCCGTCATCAGCAACGTACAAGTCACCAAGACCCTCATCAACGGCGACGCAGGACTCACATCTTATCCGTCAACACGTTCGACAACCTTCAAGTGCCCTACGACCAGCTTCAGCCTACCAAGCCCTTCTCTAGAGTGACCGACGGTTCCACCACACCGATAGGGCAGGTCCACCTCCCTGTCACCTTCGGAGAACACAACAACTACCGCACCGAACTCATTGACTTCGACGTCGCACACATCCGTCTGCCGTACAATGCCATCCTCGGGTATCCAGCCCTGGCCAAGTTCATGGCGGTGACGCACCACGGCTACAACGTCCTCAAGATGCCAGGGAGCGGCGCGATCATCACAGTCCCCTGCGAAGAAAGAGATGCGGTGTGCTCCCTCGAGCGCGCCTTCCAGGCAGCATCAATCGAAGAACCCGACAACAGTGCAGCTCGATACCCTCCTGAGGTTGTCCCAAAGAAGAAGAAGCAGCTACTCCGTGCAGGACCTCAGGAGGGTGGCGTCGCGAAAGGTGCCTCGTCAGGATTAGCGCCCGCACCTGGGGCACCTCCCTCCCTCGCATAGGAAGGCGCGCCCGGCGCCCTGCTTGGGCAGGGCTCGGGGGCTCTCTTCTGGAGGGCCTCAGACCTTGCCAACGTCACTATGGAGGCGCTCGGGCACCACTTGGAGGCGTGCTTAGCGGCACGTCTCCCTCAGGAGGACACAAGGCGAGGAGCGCCCACCGCTCAGGAATTCATTACCAAGACCACTCAGGAACTGCAGGACGTGAGAGCCATGCGCGGCGACCGCCGCTCATCGGGCGTAGCTCCCCATCCAGGCGAGGATGCCGGGATGCGCGTTTGTGTCGACGTCCCAGGGCTCAAACGGGCCACGTCTCAGGAGCTCTTCTGGCCTTCGCGCGTGGGATGCTGCGAGGGCCCACCGCACAGCTACGTTTGCATGCCTTTTGGCCTGCCGAGCGTGGCATCTGCCTATCAGCGCAACCTGCGTGTGTCCTGGCGTCTCAGGAGGCCAGGCACCACGCCGTCCTGACGGAGATGGAGACGGTCCTCAAGGAACCGCCTGGACCCCCAGAGCCTCCCGAGGCTCAGGGCCCCGGTGGCTCGTGAGGAGCAACCCCTTCGCCGCGTACCTTCAGCTGCCCCAACATCCCTTCATCAACAGAATGAGGTGACATTTTCTAAGTTTATTTAGCTGGGAGCGCCTTCCTCAACGTCCCTTCATCATTCCCAGGCCGCGTGGGTCCGTCCCTGTGGCATGTATCCCTTTCCTATGTCTTTAGCTCACCTTGTTGGGGGGCGCCCCTCGGGCTGCATCATCCCCAAGCCGCTCGGGCCTGACCCAGTGGCATGTATTTCCCCTGTGTTTACTTGGGCCAGTTTGCTTTCCATGCTTAATCTATCTATGACTATCACGTGCTCGATTGTCACCCACTGCGGGAGCCGCGCACCGGTCGTCCTTCTTCAGGACCCTTCACGTGAGAAAGGTTAGGCACGGTGTCTGTGCTCGGGCCCATCCCTGCAGCGTCGATAAATCCAACGGCTGAGCTCTGTCAGGCGGGCCGGCCCCTTTCACGTCACCTCCTGGGGCCGTTGGTGCTTGGCCTTCTCACGCGATAACCTCAGGAGATTCGTTCGGCACAGGTTGTGTGACCACCTCGCAGGACCCACACAGCGAACAAGAACCAAGACCAGGTGCAACCCGCCTTGAGGTAGGGCCTCATGAGTCCCGCGCTGGCTCACGAGTGCCCAGACACACCTCGTCTAGCCCTCTCATGCAAGCCATGTGTCAGGGCGGGGCTGTACACGCCCCGGGGGCTCTCCGCAGTAGGGAGTCCCCTCCCACGTACCAGTGGAAGCACCATGCTCCGCGCTGGCCGTCGACACTGCCGAGGAGCGGCTATGCCCGTGCAAGTGCGGAAGCACTATGCTCCGCGCTGGTGATAAACAACTGAGGGCGGCCCCACGGCCGCATCAACCTCAGGGAGCCCCTGAGCTCAGTGTCCGGCCTCATCGCAACACCTCCCCTCGGGAGAGTTGCGCGAGGGGGCTGGGCACGGGGGCTGCGCTCGGGTCACGCCCAAGCGTACGCCACCCAACCAGGTCCCACAGACCTGGTCGTCGCGCGCCCCTCCCGAGCCGAGCCTCGACGAGGGCAAAGGTATGAAGGTTGTTTGCACGTCAAGGGGGACTCCTGAGGATCGCGACTCAGGAGCCTAACTCGTCACGTAGCCCCTCACTCCTTGGGCCCGTCCTGGTCTCCGGTCGGCCCAACGGCGGTTGAGGTATGCGTGGGGCCGGGCTCTGCCGACGTAGAACACTAAAGCCACCCTCGCATCTCCTTCCTATAAGCTGTTTGCGCGTCAAGGGGGACTCCTGAGCATCGCGACTCAGGAGCCTAACTGGTCACGTAGCCCCTCACTCCTTGGTCTCGTCCTGGTCTCCGGACGACCCAACGGCGGCTGAGGTATGCGCGGGGCCGGGCTCCGCCGACGCAGAACGTAAAGCAAATAGGAAGAAAATCGCAAAATCTCAAAGCAAATATTACAAGCCATATTGTTCTCCCAAGTACCTAACACAGGTTTAAACGCCTTCACGAGGCATGATGCGTGTTGCAGAAATAAAATAGGAAAGCAGCCGCAGGTCACCCCTGGACACCGCTGTTGCCCACCAAAGGTGCTCCTTTCTTGGTGGCATCGCCTCCACCTGTGCCACTGGTCGAAGGCGCGAGAGCGAAGCCATGGAACTTCTTCAGCAGGGCCTCCACTTGGCCCTTCACGGCTGCGGCAGCGGCCGCACAATGCTCCTCGTCCACAGGATCCAGCAGCTCGTCCAGGCGGGAAGCTAGATCGGGAAGATAGAGGTGACTGAAGACACGCGTCAGTGCAGCTGAGGAAAGAACGCGGGCTTCTGCCTCGGCCATGGGACCGATGCCGCTCACAACCTCCTCAAGCGCGGCAACAAAGTAGGGAAGCAGCTGGGCGGGGCCGTCCTCGTCGGTGGTCAGCGGCCTCTCCAAGCCCTTCTCATAGAGTGACTTCAGAGCCTCGCGAGACCTCTTCTCGAGAAGCGCGAAGGCCGCACGGTCCTCAGCCAGAACCTTCGCCTTCGCGTCAAGTTCGGCTTGCCCCACCTTCACCTTCCGTTCCAGCTCCTCCAGTCGGCCGCGCTCAATGGCCTGTGCCTTTGCCGACTGCTCCAGCTCGGCGTCGTGACCCTTGGCGGCGTCCTCCTGGGCCTTCATCTTCTCCTCCTCCGCCTAACGGCCACGGGCTTCCTCTGCGCGTTCGCTGTGCAGGGTCTTCAGCTCGGCCTCCAGCGCCTGGCAACAACTCTTGGAGGCCTCGACGTCCTTCAGCACCGCCTCACGAGTGGCCGCTGCCTGGGCGGCGGCCTGCTTCTCCTTCTCAGAGGTCGCCACGGCCTGGCTCAACGCCGCTCGAATAGACACGTCGAAACGGAGCCAGCCAGAAACTAGCTCCAGACGCTCGGCCACCAGGAGGGGGTCGGCGCCTTGAAGATCTTCTCGCAGCCGGGTCATCTCCAGAAAGGCGTGCTCCAAGATGTCAGGGGAGGCAGAAGGACTTGGGATCAGCGGTGCAGCAGGAGGTGGAGGAGAAGGTATTGTCACCATTGCCTAGAGGACTGGGGGCTCCTGAGCCCTGGAGGCTTCAGCAGCCAAGCCGGACGCCGGTGCCTCCGGAGCCCGCGAGGTCACGGGGGCTAACTCCTCCCGAGGGTTCTCCCCCATACCTTGCGAGGACGACCGGGCCGGAGAGACATAAGCACCAATGCTGCCCTTCTCCACGGAGGGAGGCTCCAACGGAGCAGGTGGGTTGGTCTCGGGCGGCACCACCGCCCCCTCCTTCCTCTTCTTCGTCACAGGCGTCGGCCTAATCGCACAGCGGAGAAGCATCAGGAATCATCAGCATAATCAAGAACAAGGCTAAGAACGAGCACTTACTGGTCCACCGCGGCGTAGTCCACCCTCCGCCTGGTGAGCTTGAAGCCCGAGAGCCTCGAGGCTTGAAGTACGGGCGCGCAGGCTCCAGGAGCAGAAGCTGGGGCAGCGGAGGGGCCGGAAGTGGCACCAAGCGGCGCCAGTTTAGAAGTAGCATCCTGGGAGATCAGCACCGATCGGCCCCTCGTCAGGATTGCCGGCGCCTCTCCCTTCTCCTGGCGGGCGTCGGACTCATTGTTGTCAGGAAGGGTGCGGAGGATGTCAGCTTTGCTCAAGGGGGAGGTCTCCCCCGTCCCTTCAGGGGTCACCTCCGAGTCTTCCTCCTCCTGCTCTTCCTCCCTGCGGGACTCATCAGAAGACAGCTCCACTGGCTTCGGCGCTGCAGGGGCCCCGGTAGGCGCCGGCGGCACCAGCCCATGCCTGTCAAAAGTCGGCCTGGAAGCCATGACCTGCGCCCCGTCCTCATGGTGAAACAAGGGGGTGAAGATGCTCGGCGGGTACTCCTGGTCGTCCCCAACCAAGAGGCGAAGAACCACGGCCAGCTCTTCGTCGGACAAGGCTTTCGGGCTCAAGCAAACCTTGTCCTCTTCATCCCCAAGCTCCCGCAAGGGGCGCGTACGAGCCTGAAGCGGGGCTACGCGCAGCATCAGGAATTCCCTCAGAAGCATGGCCCCTGTCACCTTTGCCGCCTTTGCGTTGCCCTGCTTTAGGTCGGTCTTCATCTACTCCAACACCAACGTCGCCCGCTCATCCATGAGATTCGCGCAAGACCACCCCTTGTCAGACTGGGGCATCTCCGTCGGCAGCGTCAAGCGTGGGTGGACGCATTTAGCGTCCATCATGGCCCACTTGCTCCGGAAGCCGTCGCCTTTCTTCCCCGTCTTCGAGATTGAGTTGGCCTTGCCGGCTGTAACACCCTAAGAATCATGCTACAGTAACCCCCTGTGATTAAGCTAATCATGTTGCTAAACAGGGCTTGATCACATTTGAATCACCTTCCTTTCAAACTCCTAGCTCAAACTTCAAATATAATTAAAGTGAAAAATAAAAGTTTTCAAAAATTCAAACAAAAATGTTCAGTGGGTGCTAAATAATACACTGGTAATTATGGTGGAGAAAACACATTTTTATAAAATGTCTAAATACTTTTAAATGAAATAAAAACAGAAAAGGAGATAAACAAATAAAAAGAAAACAACAAACAGAAACAGGCAGAAAAAAAAGAAAAAAAAGGAAAAAGGGCCCGCTTCCCCCCCCACTGCCCCCCGGCCCAAACTGGGCCGCAGCCGCGACCCCGGCCCAGCCCCCCTTCCCCCCCCCCCCCCGCGTCCCCTTCCTGTTCCCCCGACCGGGTCGGAACGGGCGCGTCGCCGCCGAACCCCCTCGCCGGCGGTGAACCCCGCGAGAGGATAAGGGCGCCAGCGGCCCCCGCTCCCTCGGGCCTCTCTCCCACTCACCCCGCTCACTCCCTCGGCCTCTGCGCCTCTCCCCCCGGATCCACGCCGCTCTCCTCTTCCCCACGCCCGACGCGCTCGCCGCCGTTCCCGTCGTTCACGCGGCCACCGTGCCCCACTCGCCACCTCGCCGTGTCGTACGACGTCGCCGCCCTCGACTGCACCCCCTCCGCCTCTCCGCCGAAGCTCGGAGCCACTGCATCGGCCTCCCCGAGCTCGCCTTCATCTTCGGACGCCGACGACCCCCTTCTTCCCCGGCGACGACCTGCTGCTACTAAGCCACCCACGGGCCTTTCTTGCGCCGCGCGGTGAGCTCCTCTACCTCCTCCCCCTCTCCGTTAGCTCGCTCGCGCTCCGTAGCTGCTTCCCCGCGCGCGCCCGAACGCCACGCCGCGGAGCTCGCCGCCGGCGTGTCTCCGGTGACCAAATGGTCACGGGCGTTGGCCCGCTAGCCCGACCGCACCGAGCCGCACCCGCCTAGGTAGTTAGTTCGGCCGTTCGCGCGCTCTAGCGTAGCTTCCGTCGGGCACCCGTAGCACCTCGCCGCCGGCGAGTTCATAGCGCTCGTCTCCGGCCGTTCCAGCCCCTCCGACCACCGCCGTTGGACGCGCGACGTCGAGCCGCGTCGAACGCGCCAAGCCCCGCCCCCGCAAACCCACTGTGGGCGAAACCCGAAGCACACCCGCGCATCGCCGCCGCGTTGGAGCTCGCCGGAGCCCCTCTCCGGTGCCCTGCCGACGTGGCCGGCCGGGCCCCCCCTGGCTCACCGCCAGTGGCCCCCACGGGCCCAGTTGACTGGGTTGACCCAGTCAACTGCTGACTGGGCAGGCCCAGTCACTGACATGCGGGCCCCGCCGCAAAAATTAAAAAAAGAAAATGTTTTATAAATAAAAATAATTAGTTTAATTAATCTCTCACTGACAGGTGGGCCCAGTAGTTAATTAACTAAAAACTAATTAGTTTAATCCTCTGTTAACCCACTGTCTATGACAGGTGGGTCCCCCTTGTCAGTTTGACCAGTCAACCCGGACTGTTGACCGCTGACGTCACTCATACGTCATGCTGACGTCATATCCCTTTTTCTGTTAATTAAATAATTCCAGAAATTCAAATAAACTTTGAAAATTCATATCTTTTAAACCGTAACTCGGATGAAAATGTTTTCTATATGAAAGTTGCTCAGAACGACGAGACGAATCCGAATACGCAGTCCGTTCGTCCACCACACCTCCCTAACCTATCGAACTAGCAACTTTCCCCCTCCGGTCCGTCTGTCCGAAAACGTGAAACATCGGGAATACCTCCCGGATGTTCCCCCCCTTCACCGGTACCACCTACTGTCGCGTTAGGACACCCCTAGCACCGCTCACTGTCATGTCACGCATCGTCATGCTTATGTTTGCATTGTATTTACTGTTTCTTCCCCCTCTTCTCTCCGGTAGACTACGAGACCGACACTGCTGCTGCCCAGTTCGACTACGGAGTCGACGACCCCTCCTACTTGCCAGAGCAACCAGGCAAGCCCCCCCCTTGATCACCAGATATCGCCTACTCTCCTCTATACTGCTTGCATTAGAGTAGTGTAGCATGTTACTGCTTTTCGATATCCTATTCTGATGCATAGCCTATCCTTGCTACTACTGTTGATACCTTTACCTGCAATCCTACATGCTTAGTATAGGATGCTAGATTTCCATCAGTGGCCCTACATTCTTGTCCGTCTGCTGTGCTACACTATCGGGCCGTGATCACCTGGGCGGTGATCGCGGGTATATACTTATATACTATATACATGACACATGTGATGACTAAAGTCGGGTCGGCTCGTAGGAGTACCCGCAAGTGGATCTTTGTGGCGGAGCGACAGGGCAGGTTGAGACCGCCTAGGTAAGAGGTGGGCCTGGCCCTGGTCGGCGTTCGCGGATACTTAACACGCTTAACGAGATCTTGGTATTTGATCTGAGTCTGGCCATTTGGTCTATACGCACTAACCATCTACGTGGGAGTAGTTATGGGTATCCCGACGTCGTGGTATCAGCCGAAGCTCTTTTGACGTCAGCGACTGAGTGGCGCGCGCCGTGTTGGACCGCTTTGACGTAACCGCCGTGATCGTGTGGGTTGCTAGGTCTGCTCGCGGCCGCGTTCGCAACGTGCAGGTGTGCTTAGGGCGATGGGCCCAGACCCCTGCGCGCATAGGTTTAGACCGGCGTGCTGACCTCTCTGTTGAGCCTAGGTGGGGCTGCGACGTGTTGATCTTACGAGGCCGGGCATGACCCAGGAAAGTGTGTCCGGCCAAATGGGATCGAGCGTGTTGGGTTATGTGGTGCACCCCTGCAGGGAAGTTTATCTATTCGAATAGCCGTGTCCCTCGGTAAAAGGACGACCCGGAGTTGTACCTTGAGCTTATGACAACTAGAACTGGATACTGAATAAAATACACCCTTCCAAGTGCCAGATACAACCCGGTGATCGCTCTCTAACAGGGCGACGAGGAGGGGATCGCCGGGTAGGATTATGCTATGCGATGCTACTTGGAGGACTTCATCCTACTCTCTTCTACATGCTGCAAGATGGAGTTGTCCAGAAGCGTAGTCTTCGACAGGACTAGCTATCCCCCTTTTAATGCTGGCATTCTGCAGTTCAGTCCACTGATATGCCCCTTTACACATATACCCATGCATATGTAGTGTAGCTCCTTGCTTGCGAGTACTTTGGATGAGTACTCACGGTTGCTTTTCTCCCTCTTTTCCCCTTTCTATACCGGATTGTCGCAACCAGATGCTGGAGTTCAGGAGCCAGACGCCACCGTCGACGACGACACCTACGACACTGGAGGTGCCTACTACTACGTGCAGGCCGCTGACGACGACCAGGAGTAGTTAGGAGGTCCCAGGCAGGAGGCCTTGCCTTTTCGATCGTTGCTACCTTTGTGCTAGCCTTCTTAAGGCAAACTTGTTTAACTTATGTCTGTACTCAGATATTGTTGCTTCCGCTGACTCGTCTGTGATCGAGCACTTGTATTCGAGCCCTCGAGGCCCCTGGCTTGTATTATGATGCTTGTATGACTTATTTATGTTTTAGAGTTGTGTTGTGATATCTTCCCGTGAGTCCCTGATCTTGGTCGTACACATTTGCGTGCATGATTAGTGTACGGTCAAATCGGGGGCGTCACAAGTTGGTATCAGAGCCGACTGCCTGTAGGAAACCCCTTCCACACTCCTTGGCCGAAGTCGAGTCTAGACATTACAAAACTTTTACTAACATGGCTGTGTGTCTTACGGGCCCACGTCGCCATTGGGTGGTACTAGGATCTTTTACTCCTCGACCTTTACTCTGGGACTCTGAACTCTCTTCTACTCGGGTTAAACGAATTTACTAACTCTAACACTAGGATCCCGTGACCGCGTTCACCCCAAAGATGGATAAGCCATAGTTGTTTCTCAGAATAGTATTTTGAACAACTCACACACTGTCATTTGACTCCTTTGAAACGTCTTGGCTTTCAGATGGAACCCACGAGGCAGGTCGTGCGCCACACGACGGCCATTGGTGCCTCGGGATCACCTGCGGTGCTAGCTGAGATGATGACCTATCTGGGTTATCGCTGGCACCCGGAGTACACCGTCTACGAGGAGTACCAGGACTTTAACCAGGAGCAGTACCGTGCCATCGTCCACCTCTACTCTCGGGAGTACGACTCCACTACTGTGCTGCACACCGCACATGGTGTTGGTGTGACCATCGATATGGCTGTCCACGATGCAGCCTATGCTGCTCTGACACGTCTTCGTGGAGAGTATCGGGAGTTGGACACCTCCCCTTTCAGGCACATTGCTATCGCCTCTGATGTTGGTGCAGAGGGATACTATACTGCTGCCTACTCCACTGTCACCCGAGAGCCCTTCTACCATCAGCACCTGGTTCTGCATGCTGATGGGCTGGATCGAGCTAACCGAGCTCTTCGCCACGAGATGTACACCACCCGTCAGCACCTTTACCGTGCTCTGACGCTGCTGCACCCCTTTGTCCGGTCTGGACAGGTACCGCGTTCTGCGATCTACCCAGCCAGGACCGTGATGCCCCACGGTGTTGGTTGGCCAGAGGTGGGAGGCTACTCTCCCGCACTTGGACCTTTTCTGCCACCTGAGCACCGGGCTCTACACCTGAGTATCCGCGGCCCCTAGTTTGCTGACGTGGAGGACTATCCGTTGCCTCACTACCAGCTGTCGGGCTACGATTACCTCCACAGTACCTCTTGGGACTGATGTAGGCTTGATTGTAGTATTAGTTGCAGTCGCCGCGAGCCTGTGTGCCGCCTATGATGTTTTAGTCTATGTACTGAACTCTGTGTACTGAACTCTATGCATGACCCCTTTTGTAAACTATGCCGACTACTATGTAGTAGCTATCGTGCTCCTTTCAATTATGCATGTTTCATCATGAATGATTCTTGTCATTGCAAATTTTCTCAATGCTGAACTACCCCTGTTATATATTAGCAGGATGGTTAGACCAGGTGGTCGTGGTCGTGGTGGCGATGCCCCACCACCACCTGAGTACATGGCTGGTATGATCCAACAGTTCGAACTGAACCTCCAATTCATGGAAAATATGATGGCTCAGTTTCCTCGCGCCAATATGAACCAGCAGCCAGCCCAAGTGACTCTTCAAGATTTCATACGCCTCAACCCAACCATCTACCGCAGCTCAACTCAGCCTCTGGATGCTGATGACTGGCTCCGTGACATCACCTATGAGATGGAGTCTGCTGATGTAGCCCCTGCCAGCTATGTCAATTTTGCTTCCTTCTTCTTGAAGGGACCCGCAGCTCAATGGTGGGACAGCCACATGCGTACTCTGCCAGCTGGAACAATCATCACCTGGCCAGACTTCCAAGCTGCTTTCCGTGCCCGCTTCATTCCTCAGGGAGTCATGGACCGGAAGAAGCGTGAGTTCCGCAACCTCACCCAAGGCAAAAAAACTGTCGAAGCTTATCAGCGGGAGTTTCTGGACTTGTCCCGCTATGCTGAAGAAGACATTGCAACTGATGCACGCAGACAGGAGAAGTTCCGTGATGGACTACAAGCTGACATCAAGCTCGCACTTCTAGTGCATGACTTCGCCGATTTCGCCACCTTGGTGAATAAGGCCATCATTGTGGAGACTGGTCTGCAGGAATACCAGAGCTCTCAGAGGCGCAACCGTGACACGGGCTCATCTTCGGGCTCACCCTCACAGAAGCGTAAGATATGGATCCCGAACAGCATGTATCGTCCAAATGCACCTGCTCCCAGGAAATCTTATGCTGCACCGCGTCTGCCTCCTCCACCATCTAGGCAGTCAAAGCTACCAGCTCCCCCACCTGGGGCTCCTGTTCCCACTCCCGATAATGGTCTGTGCTTCAAGTGTGGTCAACCGGGTCACTTTGCCAGGAACTGCTATCAGAACCAGAATCAACTGGCCCTTCCAGCAGCTGGCCGTGGTAACAACCAGCCCCGCAACAACAATGCTAAGTCTTATGGTCGTGCTCATGCCAACCACGTTGATCTCAGCGAAGCTCAAGACCAGCCTGCTACTGTGATGGGTACACTCCTCGTAAATTCAGTACCAGCATCCATTTTATTTGATACAGGAGCATCCCATTCATTCATATCTGCAGAATTTGCATTCCTGCATGGCATTAATTACGAAGAGATAAACACTCCGCTAGTGGTACACACCCCTGCGGGCCAATGTCAAACCACTATGGTTAGTCACGATGTTACTGTTGAAATTGAAGGACTGGAATTTCTTGTCTCTCCCATCGTACTGAAGTCCTGTAGCATTGATCTCATTCTGGGAATGAATTGGTTAAAAGCGCATACTGCTTCAATCGTTTGCACCACTAAGACCGTCCATCTGCTACACCCTTCAGATGAGATAGTTACTTACCAAGCCCATCTGGTGCAAAATGCCGAGGCAAGGCTCTATGCATTGAATGCATTGAACGCTGCACCACTCGAGGGCATTGAAAACATTCCCGTCGTGCGTGAATTCCTCGACGTCTTCCCTGAAGAACTTCCAGGGATTCCCCCTGCTAGAGCTGTCGAATTCATCATCGACTTGAAACCAGGCACCACTCCTATAGCCAAGCGACCCTACAAAATGCCGCCGCATGAACTCCTTGAGCTTAAGGAGGAAATCGACAAGTCTCTTCGCAAAGGATTCATTCGCCCAAGTTGCTCTCCTTGGGGAGCACCTTCTCTCTTTGTCAAGAAGAAGGATGGGACAAACCGGTTAGTTCAAGACTACCGTCCTATAAACCAAGCTACCATTCAGAATAAATACCCTCTTCCTCGGATCAATGATCTGTATGATCAACTGGCGGGTTCGTCAGTGTTCTCTAAGCTCGACTTGAGGTTGGGCTACCACCAGATCCGTGTTCGCGAAGAGGATATCCCAAAAACCGCCTTCGTGACTCGCTATGGTTCATACGAGTACACCGTCATGTCTTTCGGTTTAACCAATGCTCCAGCCACCTTCTCTCGTCTGATGAACTATATATTCATGGATTACCTCGACAAGTTCGTCGTGGTTTATCTGGATGATATCCTGGTATTCTCCAAGAACGAAGAAGAACATGCTGAACATCTTCGACTTGTGCTGGAAAAACTACGAGAACATCAACTATATGCCAAGTTCTCTAAATGTGAATTCTGGCTACCGGAAGTAACCTATCTGGGGCATGTCATCTCTAAGGATGGTATTGCCGTCAACCCCGAGCGAGTTCAGGCTATTCTTGATTGGACTCCTCCCAAGAACGTTAAGCAAGTCAGAAGTTTTCTCGGTCTCGCCAGCTATTGCCATCGATTTGTCGAGAACTTCTCCAAGATCGCCAGGCCTCTGACTAACCTGTTACATAAGGGCGTCAAGTTCCAATGGACAGACAACTGTCAGGAAAGTTTCCAAGCACTCAAAGACAAGTTGACTTCTGCTCCAGTTCTAGCTCCACCTGATACTAAGAAGGACTTTGTCATTTACTGCGACGCTTCCTGTCAAGGATTAGGCTGTGTCCTAATGCAAGACCGCAGAGTGATTGCTTATGCCTCTCGACAATTGCGCCCTCACGAAGAGAACTACCCAGTTCACGACCTCGAACTTGCTGCTGTCATTCATGCGCTGAAGCAGTGGTGCCATTACCTTCTCGGTAATCATTGCGAGATCTTCACTGACCACCAAAGTCTGAAGTATCTGTTTACTCAGCCAGATCTGAACCTCCGTCAGCAGAGATGGATGGAGCTTGTTGCAGACTTTGACTTGGGTATCTCCTATACGCCAGGCAAGGCTAATGTAATGGCTGATGCCTTGAGCCGCAAGTCTTACTGCAACCACCTCCAGGTTCATAAAGTTCAGCCCTCGCTTGTTGAAGAATTCAACCTCCATATTGTTCCTCCGGGTGCACTTGCTCCCCCTCCTAAGAAATTTGGCAAGGTGAACCTCCACGTTGTTACCCAGGGTTCCCTCAATACCCTAGTTGCTAAACCAGATCTCGAGGACAGCATCAAAAGGCTACAGAGGTATGACTCTGAAGCCGACAAGATTAAGCGCTACCTCGCAGAAGGAAAGCCCTCATTCTTCACCATTGCTGAAGATGGCACCTTATACTTCAAGGGCCGCCTAGTGGTGCCTTGTACAGAGAAAAACCTGGATATGACACAGGAAGTTATGAAAGAAGCTCATGATACGCCTCTGTGTATCCATCCTGGTAGTACAAAGATGTACCAAGACATCCGTCAGAGATTCTGGTGGACTAATATGAAGCAAGACATTGCTCGTTATGTTGCTGAGTGTGACGTTTGCCGTCGAATCAAAGCAGAACATCAAAGGCCTGCTGGAACTCTGCAACCTATCTCTATTCCTGAATGGAAATGGGACCATGTTGAAATGGACTTCGTCACTGGATTTCCCAAATCACAGAAAGGTAATGATGCTATTCTTGTCGTCATTGACCGACTTTCCAAAGTTGCACATTTTCTGGCAGTCAAAGAAACGATCACTGCTAGCCAGTTGGCAACGCTCTATATGTCCAGGATTGTTTCACTCCACGGTATTCCATTGGTTATCAGTTCAGACCGTGGTAGCTTATTCACTTCAAGATTCTGGGCAAGTTTCCAAGAAGCAATGGGAACTCATCTGTCATTCAGTACTGCGTTTCATCCTCAATCGCAAGGACAAGTTGAACGCGTCAATCAAGTTCTCGAAGACATGCTTCGAGCTTGCGTTATTTCCTTCGGCAAGAAATGGGAGGAATCTCTCCCGTATGCTGAGTTCTCTTATAATAATAGCTATCAAGCTAGTCTGAAGATGGCCCCCTTCGAAGTGTTATATGGACGAAAGTGCCGAACCCCCCTGAACTGGTCAGAAACTGGGGAACGTCCACTCATCGGACCGGATATTATCCAAGATGCCGAAGAACAAGTCCGCATTATTCGCGAGAATCTCAAGACTGCTCAGTCACGTCAGAAGAGTCAGTATGACCGTCATCATAAAGACATGGTCTATCAACCTGGCGAAAAGGCTTATCTTCGAGTCACACCTATGAAGGGTGCTCACCGCTTCGGGATCAAGGGAAAACTAGCTCCTCGCTATATTGGCCCATTCACTATTCTCGAAAGGCGTGGAAAAGTGGCATAACTACTGGAACTACCGCCGAACCTTTCTCAGGTTCACGATGTGTTCCATGTGTCACAGCTCCGCCGTTGCTTCAAGGATCCAATCCGAGCTGTGGATCACGAAGTGCTCGAATTGCAGCAAGACCTCTCCTATAAGGAGCAACCGGTCCGCATTCTCGACCAAGCTGAACGCCGCACACGTCAGAAGGCGATCAAGTTTCTCAAAGTCCAGTGGTCGCACCATTCTGAAGATGAGGCCACTTGGGAACGAGAGGATCGTCTGCGCGAAGAATACCCCGCACTGTTTCCTTCTACCTCCTAAATCTCGGGACGAGATTTCTTGTAGTGGAGGAGATTTGTAACACCCTGAGAATCATGCTACAGTAACCCCCTGTGATTAAGCTAATCATGTTGCTAAACAGGGCCTGATCACATTTGAATCACCTTCCTTTCAAAATCCTAGCTCAAACTTCAAATATAATTAAAGTGAAAAATAAAAGTTTTCAAAAATTCAAACAAAAATGTTCAGTGGCCCCCCGAACGCCACGCCGCGGAGCTCGCCGCCGGCGTGTCTCCGGTGACCAAATGGTCACGGGCGTTGGCCCGCTAGCCCGACCGCACCGAGCCGCACCCGCCTAGGTAGTTAGTTCGGCCGTTCGCGCGCTCTAGCGTAGCTTCCGTCGGGCACCCGTAGCACCTCGCCGCCGGCGAGTTCATAGCGCTCGTCTCCGACCGTTCCAGCCCCTCCGACCACCGCCGTTGGACGCGCGACGTCGAGCCGCGTCGAACGCGCCAAGCCCCGCCCCCGCAAACCCACTGTGGGCGAAACCTAAAGCACACCCGCGCATCGCCGCCGCGTTGGAGCTCGCCGGAGCCCCTCTCCGGTGCCCTGCCGACGTGGCCGGCCGGGCCCCCCTGGCTCACCGCCAGTGGCCCCCACGGGCCCAGTTGACTGGGTTGACCCAGTCAACTGCTGACTGGGCAGGCCCAGTCACTGACATGCGGGCCCCGCCGCAAAAATTAAAAAAAGAAAATGTTTTATAAATAAAAATAATTAGTTTAATTAATCTCTCACTGACAGGTGGGCCCAGTAGTTAATTAACTAAAAACTAATTAGTTTAATCCTCTGTTAACCCACTGTCTATGACAGGTGGGTCCCCCTTGTCAGTTTGACCAGTCAACCCGGACTGTTGACCGCTGACGTCACTCATACGTCATGCTGACGTCATATCCCTTTTTCTGTTAATTAAATAATTCCAGAAATTCAAATAAACTTTGAAAATTCATATCTTTTAAACCGTAACTCGGATGAAAATGTTTTCTATATGAAAGTTGCTCAGAACGATGAGAAGAATCCGAATACGCAGTCCGTTCGTCCACCACACCTCCCTAACCTATCGAACTAGCAACTTTCCCCCTCCGGTCCGTCTGTTCGAAAACGTGAAACATCGGGAATACCTCCCGGATGTTCCCCCCCTTCACCGGTACCACCTACTGTCGCGTTAGGACACCCCTAGCACCGCTCACTGTCATGTCACGCATCGTCATGCTTATGTTTGCATTGTATTTACTGTTTCTTCCCCCTCTTCTCTCCGGTAGACTACGAGACCGACACTGCTGCTGCCCAGTTCGACTACGGAGTCGACGACCCCTCCTACTTGCCAGAGCAACCAGGCAAGCCCCCCCCTTGATCACCAGATATCGCCTACTCTCCTCTATACTGCTTGCATTAGAGTAGTGTAGCATGTTACTGCTTTTCGATATCCTATTCTGATGCATAGCCTATCCTTGCTACTACTGTTGATACCTTTACCTGCAATCCTACATGCTTAGTATAGGATGCTAGATTTCCATCAGTGGCCCTACATTCTTGTCCGTCTGCTGTGCTACACTATCGGGCCGTGATCACCTGGGCGGTGATCGCGGGTATATACTTATATACTATATACATGACACATGTGATGACTAAAGTCGGGTCGGCTCGTAGGAGTACCCGCAAGTGGATCTTTGTGGCGGAGCGACAGGGCAGGTTGAGACCGCCTAGGTAAGAGGTGGGCCTGGCCCTGGTCGGCGTTCGCGGATACTTAACACGCTTAACGAGATCTTGGTATTTGATCTGAGTCTGGCCATTTGGTCTATACGCACTAACCATCTACGTGGGAGTAGTTATGGGTATCCCGACGTCGTGGTATCAGCCGAAGCTCTTTTGACGTCAGCGACTGAGTGGCGCGCGCCGTGTTGGACCGCTTTGACGTAACCGCCGTGATCGTGTGGGTTGCTAGGTCTGCTCGCGGCCGCGTTCGCAACGTGCAGGTGTGCTTAGGGCGATGGGCCCAGACCCCTGCGCGCATAGGTTTAGACCGGCGTGCTGACCTCTCTGTTGAGCCTAGGTGGGGCTGCGACGTGTTGATCTTACGAGGCCGGGCATGACCCAGGAAAGTGTGTCCGGCCAAATGGGATCGAGCGTGTTGGGTTATGTGGTGCACCCCTGCAGGGAAGTTTATCTATTCGAATAGCCGTGTCCCTCGGTAAAAGGACGACCCGGAGTTGTACCTTGAGCTTATGACAACTAGAACTGGATACTGAATAAAATACACCCTTCCAAGTGCCAGATACAACCCAGTGATCGCTCTCTAACAGGGCGACGAGGAGGGGATCGCTGGGTAGGATTATGCTATGCGATGCTACTTGGAGGACTTCATCCTACTCTCTTCTACATGCTGCAAGGTGGAGTTGTCCAGAAGCGTAGTCTTCGACAGGACTAGCTATCCCCCTTTTAATTCTGGCATTCTGCGGTTCAGTCCACTGATATGCCCCTTTACACATATACCCATGCATATGTAGTGTAGCTCCTTGCTTGCGAGTACTTTGGATGAGTACTCACGGTTGCTTTTCTCCCTCTTTTCCCCTTTCTATACCGGATTGTCGCAACCAGATGCTGGAGTTCAGGAGCCAGACGTCACCGTCGACGACGACACCTACGACACTGGAGGTGCCTACTACTACGTGCAGGCCGCTGACGACGACCAGGAGTAGTTAGGAGGTCCCAGGCAGGAGGCCTTGCCTTTTCGATCGTTGCTACCTTTGTGCTAGCCTTCTTAAGGCAAACTTGTTTAACTTATGTCTGTACTCAGATATTGTTGCTTCCGCTGACTCGTCTATGATCGAGCACTTGTATTCGAGCCCTCGAGGCCCCTGGCTTGTATTATGATGCTTGTATGACTTATTTATGTTTTAGAGTTGTGTTGTGATATCTTCCCGTGAGTCCCTGATCTTGGTCGTACACATTTGCGTGCATGATTAGTGTACGGTCAAATCGGGGGCGTCACACCGGCCGCGATGAAGTTGGCACACCCGGAGGTGTGACCCTTGTTGATGCGGAGGAAGAAGAAGTGGCGCAAAAGATCCACGGACGACATCATGCCGAGGTACGCCTCGCAGTAGTAGGCGAAGATCGACAAGAGAAGGATGGAGTTGGGATGAAGATGCAGTGCCTGCAGCCCATAGTGGACGAGGACCTCATAGAAGAAGTTAGAGAAGGGGGGAACCAGCCCTGCAACGACACTACTCATGAAGAAGGGGAAGAAGGTGCTCCCCTCGGGCTCCGGCACGTCGGAGGCAACCCGTAGCTCCATCTTCCCCCTCTCGTTGCTTTCCCCCGCCGTCAGCAAGCGCGTGGCGGCGAGGTTCTTTTCCGAGACGTTGGGCGCGTCGAGAGCTGGCTCGTACGAAGCCGGTGACGAGGTAGACTTGACCTTGCGAGGCGCCATTGGTCGCTGATGCGGTAGAAGATGGAAGCAGATCTAGAGATTTCAGAAGCAGGGCGCAAGAAAGGGGATCTAAGCGAGGCGAAAGGAAACAGTGAAGGCAAGCGCTGTCAACGCCAGCCTTTTGACAGTCGGGCAGTTGCCGAGGCAGCATGGGGAAGCGGAGACGCCCAAGTCCAATCAACAGCCATGCGTCGACCGAGGCCACAGGCTGTTGGGGCCCGCGGTGCTCCGCACTTGCCCTTTGGCTTCGCCTCGAAGCCAAGCCCGAGCGCGCCTTGGGCCCGGGGGCTACTTTCGGCGTTCTGGGAACGGGGGTCCCAGACTTGCATGCCTGCGGCCCGCGGCGTGGCTTTGCGAGCGGGCCCGTACGGCCCATCTTCACCAACAAGCTTTCAAGACCCTCGCGAGGGGCCAATCCTTGCGAGGTGGACGACACAAGACCTCCCCGGGAGCGGCCTCACCAGGCTTGCTCGTGAGGGGCGGAAAGATCAAGGCAAGGCAAACCTCGCGAGGTTCCAGTGATGTGATCCATGACGAACGAGACCAGGCGGGCGCCAGCGCGCACAGTGTCCTTGTTTCCTCTTTGGTGCTAAGGGGGCAAGCGCAGGCGAGGAGTACTGAGGCATCAAGCAAAGGTTTCCCTATCGGTGCAATGAGGCCAAGACCGGCAGGACGGCAGGACGGAGGTCACCGTGGAGCCCAAGACGGCGTCACCACCAGAGCCTGTTGCAGGCGAAGACTACTTTTGTCAGGATAAGCTGTACTAGTTGTCCCCTTTCAGATTGGCTGTTGTGGGATCCCTTCCCGCTCAATATTTGGGAAGAGGACCAGGGCCTCCATAAATAGGACTAGCCACCACCATAGGAGGAGACGGATTGATAGGGGATCCTAACCGACACAAGTTCACCAAGCACAAGAACACCTCTCCTCAGGAGGCTGTTCTTCCCCTTGTACTGTTCATCCTCAGCCCAAGAGGCAATCCACCATCACACACTGGAGTAGGGTATTACACCACAATGGTGGCCCAAACCAGTATAAATCTTGTCTCCCTTGTGTTGCGAGTTCGTCGAACTAGCCTAGGAATCGCGAAGCGTGAGAGGGCGTGATCTGCGAGGGGGAGATCTTCGCGCGCACCCCAGAGTTTGAACCTTAAGGGTTTTGCCGGAACCTGAGATCCGACAGGCTCCATAAAGGGCATTTTCGGCATTAAGCTCGGCTAAACTCCTTCAACCTTTTTGAACCAAGGTGATCTATGACACCTCGGATATAGTCCGGCGTTGGAGCTTGGGCATAGTCCGGCGTTGGAGCTCGGATACATTCCGGTGTTGGAGCTCGGAAGCGGTCCGACATTGGTGCTCGGAAATGGTCCGACGTTGGTGCTCGGAAGCGGTCCGGCGTTGGTGCTCGGCTGCAAAAGATACCTCAAATACAGTCCGACGTTGGAGCTCGGACGCAAGAGGACACTGCCGCCCGGGAACAACTTCAAACCCCAGGTGTGGCATAAAAATAACAAGGCATTGATAAAGGCCGGAAACTTAAAGGGGCTCCTCGGATACCCGATGTGTAAACTCTTCGGATTTACTTCGGCGATCCTCAAGATCGCAGATGAGAAGATTTGTTGAACCAGTTTTCAAGACCGACGACCGAAGATGAAGAATAGTTCGGAAGAATCGAGGAGTGTTCCTAACTTGAAGACTGGTTCAGGGGGCTACTGACGGTGTCCTGGACTAGGGGGTACCCACCACGTCGTCCACCGACCAGCTGGATCGGGCCGAGGACCCCCATGGCGGCTCATTCATGGGCCAGTTCGGACAGCCCCTGCCGCATACAAGGAAGATTCCACAAGACTTGGTGCCCAAGACAAGGACTCTCCTAAAAACCCTAGGCCTCCGGTGTCTTATATAAACCGAGGCCAGGCTAGTCAATATGCATCTCATACTCATTACTACAATCTCATGGTAGATACATGTACTCTGTACTACACCCATATGAAAACAATCAAAAGCAGCATGTAGCGTATTATCTCCTCGAGAGAGCCCGAAGCTGGGTAAAATCCCGTGTCCATGTTACCATCGCTCCAAGACGCCTCCCTTTCCCGAACAATCAACTTGTGTGTCTATGGGGTGCCCCCCTCACTCGTATATAAAGGAGTGGAGGAGGGGGAGGGTCGGCCTCATGGGGCGCGCCCAAGGGGGGATTCCTACTCCTAGTAGGAGTAGGTTTCCCCCTTCCCTAGTTGGAGTAGGAGAAGAAGGATAGGGAGAGGGAGAGAAGGAAAGCCCCCCCCCCCCCAATTCGGATTGGGCTTGGGGGGCGCGCGCCTCCCACTTGGCCGCCTCCTCCTCTCTCCCACCATGGCCCATTAAGGCCCATTAACTCCCCAGGGGGTTCCGGTAACCCCCCGGTACTCCGGAAAATGCCCGAACTCATCCGAAACGTTTCTGGTGTCCAAACATAGCCTTCCAATATATCGATCTTTATGTCTCGACCATTTCGAGACTCCTCGTCATGTCCGTGATCACATCCGGGACTCTGAACAACCTTCGGTACATCAAAATACACAAACTCATTATACCGATCATCATCGAACGTTAAGCGTGTGGACCCTACGGGTTCGAGAACTATGTAGACATGACCGAGACTCATCTCCGGTCAACAACAAATAGCGGAACCTGGATGCTCATATTGGCTCCCACATATTCTACGAAGATCTTTATCGGTCAAACCGCATAACAATATACGTTGTTCCCTTTGTCATCGGTATGTTACTTGCCCGAGATTTGATCGTCGGTATCTCAATACCTAGTTCAATCTCGTTACCGGCAAGTCTCTTTACTCATGCCGTAATGCATCATCCCGCAACTAACTCATTAGTCACATTGCTTGCAAGGCTTATAGTGATGTGCATTACCGAGAGGGCCCAGAGATACCTCTCCGACAATCGGAGTGACAAATCCTAATCTCGATCTATGCCAACTCAACAAACACCATCGGAGACACCTGTAGAGCATCTTTATAATCACCCAGTTACGTTGTGACATTTGATAGCACACTAAGTGTTCCTCCGGTATTCGGGAGTTGCATAATCTCACAGTCATAGGAACATGTATAAGTCATGAAGAAAGCAATAGCAACAAACTAAACGGTCATCGTGCTAAGCTAACGGATGGGTCATGTCAATCACATCATTCTCTAATGATGTGATCCCATTAATCAAATGACAACTCATGTCTATGGCTAGGAAACTTAACCATCTTTGATTAACGAGCTAGTCAAGTAGAGGCATACTAGTGACACTCTGTTTGTCTATGTATTCACACATGTAGTAAGTTTCCGGTTAATACAATTCTAGCATGAATAATAAACATTTATCATGATATAAGGAAATATAAATAACAACTTTATTATTGCCTCTAGGGCATATTTCCTTCAATTAGAGCCACTCAAGAATTCTAATTATGAGGATTAGAGGAACTAGAACTAGCTCTAATTGTTTCAATTAGAACTAGTGGGTAGAGGAGGCACCTAAAACTTGTGTAGAGAAAAGGGCCAATACCTCCACTCTATATATAATTTCAAATCATACTCATGGCTTGTTTATAGCATTATGGCATTCCTTACAAAACCTTTAGATTGTATCTTGCATACATTCCTCTTAAAATCTCTTTTCGAAATAGTTTTGTTACTCATCTGTTGTATATCAACAATACAACACTTACCATTGTATTCCATTCATACTTTTAGTATTGCTACTAACTTGATGATTTGACAAGATCAATTCTTCCATTTCTATAAAACTCCTTTTGTAAAACTTTTCTTCTAGAATCACTATCCATAAATATTTGAAGATCCATAAATTTACCTACTGAAGGTCTCTCTAAGTTAAAACTCGTTCCTATCATATGGACTTCACTTTGGACTTCAATGGTCTGAGTAATACCTCTCTAGGTGGGCAGCATCACTGCTTCCTCGTAGTGCTCAGGTTTCATCTTCTTCCAGGATGAATATTCAGTAGATTATATAATCTTTCCCGAGCTTTGCATTTTATTACAGTCAGTAATTGAAGCTCTACGTCTAATGTGGTAGTTTCTTTGCTTAGTTTTTCAACAAACTATTTCAAGAACATTTCTAGTTTAATTTTGTAATAACTTTAAGCCAGAGATTCAATAATCTCAAAAAAATGTATCATCCTCCCACTTACTCCTTAGAAAACCTTTTCTCAGTAAATGTTCCTGACAAACATTTTTTTCTTTTAAATTTTGTAATTGGAAGACAAAATCTACGATCAAACATCGGTCTAATAATACTTCTGTAACGCTTTATAGTTTTATCAAACTCTTTAGATGGTGCATCTATTTAGTGAATATAATTTTGTCTTTATCTATAAATCCCCAAAATTTCATAAGAGTAGGTCGGTACTAATATGTCTATGATTATTAATTACTTGCTAAACTTATGACTTTAGATATATTTCTTCATGAAAGAAGAATCCTGGTTATCTTTTGTCATAATGATATTATTTCTTCATCCTGAATTTCTTTGAATTATTTTGAAAAAATTCAGTCCTTATTAAGTAAATCATATTTATTATAATATTGATGAAGTATAACTATTCACCGCACCATGTTATATTCATCGGACTTTATACATTACAATGTATTTAGTCAATTCAAATAAAAGACTTTCACACTTCATCTTTATGAAGACTTAACTATTCGATATAACCAAGCAGTGCCACACACAAGTGGTTTTATCAGTCTTCTCAAGACATTTAGCTTTTAATGTTACAGACCACAAACTTCAAAATTCATCATGAATAAACCATCACAAAAGAGGTTTAATCAAAAAACCATATTCTCATAATAATCTGAACAACTATTGTTTAAAACTTATAAGAATATCCATCGCATGATCCATGGGATAATGCATTACATAACTCCAAAGTAAAATAACTATTATTTTATTTCTAAGATAAATCTCGAAGATAACCTAAAGACATGACTTTGATGGTCGCCGAGTAGCGATCACATCATGATTCTCGACTTGTATCACGACTTCATTTCTTCTCTCATTGTGAGCTTTATGTAGTTCCTGTATCGATTTGCAAAACGAGAGCAACCGATTAGTATCAAATACTCATGACATACAAGAATTTACAAGTAGAATAACATTAACTTTGTATAACAATTATAACTTTACTAGAAGAACCGTTCTTCTTATCCACCAAATACTTCTTGCAGTTACGCTTCTAGTGTCCCTTGTGCTTGAAGTAGAAACATCAAGTCTCTTTAGAGGCTCCGGTCTTGTTCTTCTTCCAAGATTCGATCTTACCGGCTTCAGTAGATTACTTCTTCTTGGACTTTCCCTTCTTCTTGAAACTGGTGGTCTTGTTGACCATCGACACTTTCTTGTTTTTTGCATTCCAGCTTCCGCAGTTTTGAGCATAGCGAACAACTCATTTGCACTTTTATCCATCTCATTAATGTTGTTATTCATGGTAAAGCCATCGTAATATGGGGGGAGTGAAGCAAGCACAAAATCTGTACCAAGTGTCGGTGGAATTCCAAATTCCAAAGAAGCTAGTCTATCAACATAGTGAGCAAGCCTCACTATATGCTCACTCATCGAGGAACCCTCTTTCATCTTGCATTCAATCAAGGGCTTGGTTAATTCTAAACGCTCGGTCCTTGCCTGCTTTTTATATAGAAGTTCCAGTGATCCAATTATGAATTGAGTAGTGGATCGTTGAAAATGATTCTGTAGTTCAGGATCCATGCAAGTTAACATGAGGCACTGGACTGAACCATAGTCATCACTACGAGAAGCATAAGCAGCAACTTCTCCTGGTGTCCCATCCTTTCCAGGAGTATCACCCAGGGGTTGATCTAGCACGAACTCCTTCTTATCACTCCCGAGAACAACTCTCAGGTTCCTGATCCAATCCGCATAGTTTCCACCATTAGCAACCAACTTTTTTTTGTCTAATATAGGGGCTAAGATGAACATATTGCGAGACACTAATCTACAATGATAGACAAAAAATTCTTTTAGACATTTATTTATAATTAATGTTGCACTAGTGTTTAAACAAATTTTAATATAAAGTAATCTTTCATAACCGAAGTGAGTCATTCAAGACCCTGATCTAGTTCTCAACCATTTATGTGGACATCACTAATGACGAGAATTTTGACCGGTGGGCAAACTATTGCCGATCATATAACCATATGACTCTTGTTCATCTTTCGATGCTTCGTGCTTCAAACTCGGAACGATTCTGCTAGAATGTCAAGAAAACCAAGTGTTATTTGCTAACTTGGTCTGACCAGTTCCGTCTTACACCTCACGTCCCGTTTGTACTCATGTGGACATGACACACTTCGGAACGCTATGTGTTATAGACGGTTGCAACACTAGGAACAACACCTTTTAACTTGATATTTACTGTGAGATATCACCCTAATAATTGACTATTGCACAATCAAAGGGTGCAAACAACAAAGGAATAAACATCTTAGGCGGTTCATACAAGCATGATATGGTATAGCCCTGGGAGCCGAGAATCCCTGTGATCATCTTCAATTTCCAGTTCAAGCGTCATGATTGCCAATATTTCATTGTCGTGGCAACTGTTTCAAAAACGGTGTCATGGCTGCAATTTCAGAAAATGTTGCCATGGCGATCATTTCAGAAAACATTGTTGTGGTACCAAATTTCAGATATTCCACCATGGCACGAAATTATAGCTCCTCATCGGGGTCCTCCGTGTACGTTTGCCAGTAGGCTATATCTATGATATTTACATTAACATGGCAATCTCATGGCTCCGGCCATCATGCCGTGACGCGCGGGCACTACGCAGGATGCTGCTAACGCGACACTACGATCAGAGACCCTTCGACGAAACTGTGTGCGATGCAATAATCGCAAACGGTGGTGTAAAAAAACCATAAAAAGGTGAAAAACGTTTGCGATGACGGATGCATCAAACACGGTTTAGATTTTAGTTGCGTGTGCAATGCAGGGCATACGGTTCAGTTCAATTAACTATTTGCGATGAGGAGGAACAAAAGAAACGGGCAGTCAGATGAAGGTGTGTGCGATATACAACATACGGTTCACTCGGATGAACTGTTTGTGATTAGGCAACACAAAAGAAACGGTCAGCCAGATCAAGGTGTGTAATATATGGCATGTAATTCACTCGAATGAACTGTTTGCGTTGAGACAAGAGAATAGAAACCACCAGTGCAATGACGTGCTATACAAACAGTTTTTAACCCCTTTCCGCGACGGCGTTTGGAACCGTCGCCAAGTGAGTGTGGGTGATAGGGGGGCCCTTCCCACACGACCCAGAAACCATCGGGGATAGACCCTCCTGGCACACACGCTGGGGCAAAATAAGCTCGTGTGTGATCTGGCGAGGCATCATTTCCGTTCGTATGTACATCCCACACGGTGAATCCCAGAAAAACATTTCCGTTCGTATGTATATCACACATAGTTTTTTGTGTGGAAACGTTTGTGCAATAACGCAAATAGTTCTCTGCCGGAAGCCGTGTGTGATTGTTAGTTGATCAAACACGCCTACTTTCTAGAAATCGTGTGGGTTGTTTGAGTACATCGCCCACGGTGTTGTCTGAGTAATCGTCTGCAATAGAAAACCCCAATAAGCAGGGTAATTAGCCTAATATTGATAATCCATGTAGTAATTAAATTGATATTTCTTATAAAACACACCAGATATTTCATATCCGTATAACAGCAACCAGGATTTCATAATCGAATTACATCAGATAGCTTCATCAGTCAGTTACGCCATTACACAACAGCACCAAGTTTCACATGCAACATCGAAAACCTTTGGAAAGTAGCATCATACACGGTAAATAGACAGATGAATCTCATCTGGGAAACTGCAGAAGCGGAAGGCAAATATTGAGCCTTCAGTGATGTTGAATGTCCTTGCAACTTTAGGCCAGTGGTTATGGATAATTGCACGCCCAACCTTCGTCCTCTTCAGGAAGACTTCAATATTGTACCGTGGGTGTTGAATGAATACCTTCCTCGCCTCTTGACCATGCATGTGGTTTGAGAGGTAATCATCGGTGAACTGCTTTGAAAATTACTGAAAACAAAGATATGCATAAATCGCTGTTATAAATTTTGAAATGGCGCAAGGGGTAAAAATAAGGTAAAAGAGTTAGTACCATCCTATAGTTAATTGATGTCTTCTTCATTGTGCAAACAAAGATCTTGTTGTTATTCGTCGCAAGTTTCTTCATCCTAACAATCTTTCTGAGTTTCTTGACTTGACTGATATTCATGGACATCTCATTTCCCCATATGCAAAATGGGTCGAACAGTGGGACTAAGCCTCTGACAGCAGGACCTACATGTGCAAGACCAAATTGTAAGAAACCTAAATATTAGAATGATTCCTGCAACTGCATAATAATGTGGTATAAGCGAAAGGACCATGCATGAGCAAACCTCGATGGTAAACCGCAGTTGCTCCCATTGTTTCCCTGCAACACACACAAGGAAGATCTTGATCAGGTTAACTGAGAGTTGCCATACTATCAATAGAATATGTATTGAGTACAGCCAAATTCGATTTATTCTCACGTGCATAATAATACAAAATTGTACCCACAGCAAATGAAAAATCAAATTGCAGAATTGAACCAAACAGTTAAATGGACAGCAGACCAAATGAACCAAAACAGTTGACTGAGCACGACATTGTAGAATAGAAACATGTACTAGAAGATAAGACAGTTAACAAAAGAAAGAATGCTTGAGAACAGTACTATGAAATGTAGCAATTGTTGGACCAAACTGTTAACTAAACATTACATTTCAGAGGACCAAACTGTTAACTGAACATTACATTTCAGAGGACCAAACTGTTAACTGAACGTTGGATTGTATATTAACATTACAGAGGATAAATCACTAGAAGGCACTGGCGGTGGCCTCGAGAAAACAACACGAACTGTATTTTAAAGTAGACAACCGCGTGGCAGTGTTGACGGTCGCCTCGAAGACGAGGTGCTCCTCCAAGATCTACCGGTCGGCACGCATGGCAGCCATAGCGACCTCGTGCTCGCGTGCGGTCGCGATTTGCTTCTCCGCTGCCAGATGCTACTGAGCTCCATGTTATACTGCGTGCAAAATGGCTGTGGGCGGCGCTTAATTGGAGGACGAGGACAGTGATTTCGGTGGAAGGTGTCGCACCATCGGTCGGGGCATGTGGGACGAGGAAGGAGGAGGATGGTGTGGGTGGGGTGTGGATTACCTGACCATATCGACGAGGCCACGCAGCAAGAAGAAGGGTCGGCGACGAGGAGTCCGTGCAGCAAGAAGAAGGGTCGCCGATGAGGAGGCGGCGCTGCAAGAAGAAGGGTAGCCGGCGAGGAGGCGGCGCTGCAAGAAGAAGGGTTGCCGGTGAGGAGGCTGAGCTGCCAGTAAGCAGTAATGAAGGTTTGAACTTGGAAAGCAAGGATGAACTGTGGAAATGTGGCTTTTGGTGGGAGGGAGGGGGCGGGGAGATAGATATCTCCGCCGTGGCAGAAAAATTTTGCTCGGTGCCGCGACAAACTGGCGCACAAGTGTGGTTCAAGCGCGGGCGGTGGACTGTAGACGACGAAGCTTCGTGGGTAATCTAGACAAGACGGTGATCCAAGATATTTTATATCGCATCCCACACGATTCTTTCTAGTAAACTGTTTGTGTTATACCTGATTTTTTCATTATGTTTTGAAAGACAAAATGGTGTTACGGAGGGAAAGGATGGTGTTTGAATTGCTAGAACATTTATGTACAGTGAACTTGCAACTACATGAGCGTCATGTTTAAATTTGGAATTATTCCGGGTTCGTTTGGAATTTTTATGCATTAATTGAGTTTCTAGGCATTTAATGTGCATAATTCAAATTTGAACTACAAGCACATCTTCCAGTGCACCAAAGTTTGTTGGAAAATCACATGTGTGTCTTTGGGTGAATTTATAGGACCCATGCAAGAAATGGGAATGAAATTTAAACATCTGGGCGTCGTGGCTCGGCCGGGAACGTTGAGAAACATGGATTTTAAATTCCTAGAAATTCAAAACTCGCCTGAAAATCATGAAACTTGGCATGGTATCATTTCATGGCACCAACATGTTGTGGTAAAAAAAATGGCCGCATTTGGACAAGTTTTCGTATAAGCTTCTTGCAAACCGGAGCTTCTCTCGAGAAGACTCGTGGTTCCCGAGGGGGGACGTGTCACCTTTGTGTGCGAAACGATATACGTTGCCTCCCCCCTTGATTTTTTACAGAGGCAACATCGAACTATATGAGTGACGTGTTAAAATTTGGAATTATTCCGGGTTCATTTGGACTTTTTATACATTAATTGAGTTTCTCATCATTTAATGTGCATAATTCAAATTTGAACTACAAGCACATGCTCCAGTGCACCAAAGTTGGTTGAAAAATCACATGTGTGTCCTCGGGTGAATTTCTAGGTCCCATGTAAGAAATGGGAATGAAATTCAAACATCTGGGCGTCGTGGCTCGGCCGGGAACATTGATAAACTTGGTTTCTAAATTCTTGGAAATTGAAAACTCGCCTGAAAATCATGAAACTTGGCATGGTGATTCACACTGAATATCTACAGGAACTTTTCTATCTGCCACTGACAACAGAAGCTTATGAAGAATTTTTACAAATGGAGGATATTTGCATCTCTTTGAGACAATCTGAATTCTTGGACTCACTGGACACATGGAGCTACATTTGGGGGAATGAATTCTATTCATCCATCAAAGCATATAACATCCTAATTGGACACAAGCAAACACCACCACACTTCAACTGAATTTGGAGGAGCTCATGTCAGCCCAAACACAAAGTCTTCTTCTGGAAACTGCTCCATGATAGAGTCAACCCAAGAAATCTGCTTAGGAGAAAGAGTTTTGTGCTGGAGGCATATAATTGTGTAGTTAGAGGTTGTCAACACGAAGAAACATTACATCATCTCTTTTGGGGATGCCCCTTTGTCCAACAATGCTGGAATTTTATTTGTCCAGCGAGAACACCAAACTTGTCAGTGTTAGAAGCATTCCAAGATCTGAAGGATAAACTAAACTACCCATTCTTCATGGAGATCATCATTCTTGGATCATGGGCCATTTGGATAACCAGAAATAATAAGATTTTTGAAAACATTACACCATCATTACAAGGACAGAAGTTCATTTTCTTGGAGGAACTGAAGCTCATAAGATTCAGAATGAAGCAGAAACATGAGAGGCAATTTTCTGTTTGGCTAGAGGCCCTGTTGTAATTTTTCATTCTTTTCTAGGGTTTTTTTATAGTTCTCTTCTCTCTTTGTTTTTTCTTTCCTTCTTAGTTTTCTTTTTCTTTTAGGGCTTACCTCAAGCCTTATAGACTACTTGTACACTTTGCTCTCTATATTTTATAAAAATTGCAGTGGGGTTTTACCCTACTGTTTATAGTAAAACAAACTTGGCATGGTGTCATTTCATGGCACCAACATGCTGTGGTAAAGAAATTGGCCGCATTTGGACAAGTTTTGGGATAAGCTTCTTGCAAACCAGACCTTCTCTCGAGAAGACTCGTGGTTCCCGAGGGGGGACGTGTCACCTTTGTGTGCAAAACGATATACGCTGCCCCCACTTGATTTTTTACATAGGCAACATAGAACTATATGAGTGACGTGTTAAAATTTGGAATTATTCCGGGTTCGTTTGGACTTTTTATACATTAATTGAATTTCTAGTCATATAATGTGCATACTTCAAATTTGAACTACAAGCACATGCTCCAGTGCACCAAAGTTGGTTGAAAAATCACATGTGTGTCCTTTTGTGAATTTCTAGGTCCCATGCAAGAAATGGGAATGAAATTTAAACATCTGGGCATCGTGGCTCGACTGGAAAGATCAAGAAACTTGGTTTTTTAATTCATGTAAAAATCCAAAACATGCCTGAAAATCATGAAACTTGGCATGGTGTCATGACATGGCACCAACATGTTGTGGTAATTTTTTTGGCCGAATTGGGACAAGCTTTGGTATAAGCTTCTTGCAAACAGGAGCTTCTCTCAAGAAAGCTCTTGGTTCTGACAGGGAACGTGTCATCTCCGTGTGCGAAACGACATACACTGCCTTCTCCGGCCTTAATTTTTTTACAGAGACAGATTAGACCAAATAGAAGTATCGTGCTAAATTTTGGAATTATTCCGGGTTCGTTGGCCTTTTTTATACATTAATTGAATTTTTGGGCATTTAAGGTGCATAATACAAATTTGAACTACAAGCACATGCTCCAGTGTACCAAAGTTGGTTGAAAAATCACATGTGTGTCCTTCGGTGAATTTCTAGGTCCCATGCAAGAAATGGGAATGGAATTCAAACATCTGGGCGTCGTGCCTCGGCTGGAAATATTGAGAAACTTGGTTTTTTAATTCATGTAAATCCAAAACACGCCTGAAAATCATCTTGGCATGGTGTCATGACATGGCACCAACATGCTTTGGTAATTGTTTGGCCGAATTGGGACAAGCTTTGGTATAAGCTTCTTGCAAACCGGAGCTTCTATCAAGAAGGCTCATGGTTCTGAGAGGGAACGCGTCACCTCCGTGTGCGAAACGACATACACTGCCTTCTCCCGCCTTGATTTTTTACACAGGCAGCTTAGACCAAATGGGAGTTTCGTACTAAATTTTGGAATTATTCCGGGTTCGTTTGACCTTATTATACATTAATTGATTTTCCAGGCATTTAATGCACATAATTCAAATTTGAAGTACAAGCGCATGCTCCAGTGCGCAAAAGTTAGTTGGAAAATCATTTATGTGTACTTGGGCGAACTTCTAGGTCCCATGGAAGAAATGGGAATGGAATTCAAACATCTCGGCGTCTTGGCTCGGCCGGAAACATCGAGAAACTTGGTTTTAAAATTCCCGTAAATCCAAAACTCGCCTGAAAATCATGAAACTTGGCATGGTGTCATGACATGGCACCAACATGCTGTGGTAATTTTTCTGTCCGGTTTGCAAAGACGCACACATTAACAATCAACAAAGTCATTTTGGAACAAGTGTTGTCACGTTACAAATCGGAAACACAAGTATTATTGAAACCGTGGGCGTTCTACTTACCAATTACGTGCCGCCATGTGTCCCCTTTTTATTGGCTAGGAAGTGTCGTGCGCGGTAGCTATTTGAGTACCGGAGGCGTGCGATCAGACCCCTGCGCGTGCTCATCGGGAGGAGAGCCCTTTGACCTCTATCCGCCGCCCACCTCCCTCCCAATGTCTCCATTAATGGCACCCGAGCCCCTGTTTCACGGCGTGGCTATGTCTCACTCGACTGAGATTTAAGAGAGAAAAAAGAAAATCTTAAAAGAAAGTTTTGCACGGATCTTGATGTAAGATACGGCGGACCTATATAGCATCGACTGCGACTTATAGCAAGATTGATGAATATAAGGACGATGATAGTGGATAATAATTGTGTTACATATTTAGGAAGATAATTAAAAAAGTCACATGTGGCAACGCCCGAAATACACAAGGGCAAAAGAAAAAGCAAGACAACGATCTGGCTCGCTGATCTCTACTTTCTCGATACATTGCTACAGGCCGCGGGAACTAGTCTTTGCGGCGAGCGGCAATGAGCTCTTTCATGTCCTCAACACGCTGCTTGAGAGCATCCACGTATTCCTCCAGCAGCCTTTTGTGCTTGATGCGAGGCATGGCATTCTCGTCCATAAGTTTCTCGACGATGATGCCAGTCCTCTTCAACAAGGCAGTGGTCTCTTCCTGCTGCTCCGCACTTCCGACGATCTTCGCCCTCAGCATGTTGCGCTCGGCCCGGAGATTCTCATTGCCCTCACTTAGTTGTCGGATGACGCCGGTAGCCTGTTCAAACAAGGCTTTCATGTCGTCCTGCAACCTCGCCCAGCCGGAGATCTGATCCATTTGGCTATGGATGATCGCATTCATGCGCCTGTAAGAATCCTCGCCTGCCCATGAGACATTTTCCTAGGCCGCCACGGCGCGGGAGGACATCTCTGCTGCATTTGCGGCGCAGCGGGACATCTCCATTGCTTCCGCAGCACGGCCGAACCAGTCTACTGCATCGACGATGCGGCGTGACCTTCATGCTACTTCGGCGGCACGGCTGGACCTCTCTGCTACTACAGCCGTGCGGCAGGACATGTCGGCTGCTTTCGCAGTGAGGCGGGACATCTCTCGTGCTTCCGCTTCCATGCTCGCCTCTCTCTGGTGGTAATCTCTCAACCGAGAGCTCATGCTGGCCATGGTAGACGCAAGGGAACGATGATGAATGCCTTGTTTGTTTTTGTGGATGAGGAGTTCTATAATTTCTAAGTGCGGCACTGTTCTTGGATGGCGTAATGTGGGCACGCTTTCTTGGCCGCGTACGTGGCGTTTGCTCCATAGGGTGCACCGCAATAGGCAATGTTAGCACATGTCTAGTTCGAACAACCGTGCGCGCTCGTTATTACCATCGCGCACGCTTCTTTTAATTAGAATGTGTGCCCGTCTAGCGCACACACGTTGTTCTGTCTAACTGTTTCTGTTTGTAGTGGCTAATCGCAAACAGTTCATCCGTGTGAAGTGTATGCCGTCAATCGCAGATACTTTGATCTGGCCAACCATTTCTGTTCTGTTGCCTAAATGGAAACAGTTAATCCTTCTGAAGCGTATGCCCTCAATCGCACACACCTTTATTTAGCTACCCGTTTCTGTTGTTCCGCTTCATCACAAATAGTTAATCCGACTAAACTGTATGTTGTATATCACACATGCCTTCATCTGGCTGCCCGTTTCTGTTCTTCTTCCTCATCACAAATAGTTAATGGAACTGAACCGTATGCCCTGCATCGCACACGCAACTAAAATCGGAACCGTGTTTGATGGCTCCGCCATCGCAAACATTTTGCATCTTTTTTGACAGTTTTTTACATCACCGTTTGCGATTAATGCATCACACACAGTTTCGTCAAAGGGTCTTTGATCATAGTGTCGCGTTAGCGGCATCCTGCAGTACTGAACGGTTCAATATAACAAGATGTGTGTGATACGCGGCAAACAGGTCTGTAATCGGAAACGCGTGGGAAGATCGATAACAACACAGACGATTCCTGTTAACAAGCCGTGTGTGTTGTGAGCAAACGATTGGTGGTATACAATTGTCAGTGATTGATGAAATCATCACCGACGGGTTCCATTGTTTAGTCCGTGTGCGATGTGATTTGCTCTGTCTACAGAGCATCAACATATATACTTAAAAAGACAGCATTGCAAAACCAAATTAAGCATACAATTACACAAGTGACTACACACATAACATTTCCACACACCAAAGTAAGCAATTACATGCATACTAAACTAGGAGAAACGAGGATCTAGTCATCTACTTATTGTTGCAACGACACTTGCCATTGCTCTGCTTCTGGCTAGATCCCTGGCCATTTTGCGGAAGGAGGCATTTCCTCATGTCAACGATCCGCCTGTACATGTCGTAGCTCGTGTACGCCTCCTTGGCCGCATACACGACATGAGCTTTGTCGAGTTTCTCCATCCAGGCCGAGTGCCAGGCATGCTTGTCCTTGTTGCAGGAATCCTTCATGTCTCTGTAGTAGGGGTCGATGATGGCCTCGGTGAGGTGAACCAGTGAGTCCTTCTCATTCTCCTTGCTGCCCCAGATCTTGTATTGGCCCTGGATGTCGACAAGATTCTGGCAGGCGATGGTCGTATTCTCGAGCACCTTTACATCGTTGGTGATGTCCACCATAGCAAACATGTAGTGGGGGCTATTGACAAACCTGGAAAAACGCTCGCAAGGCCTTGTGGCCAGGCAGTAGTGGTAGATGAGGACATGGCATCTGGGCAGCAGCGACCTTGGGATGAGACCCAGCACGAGCGCGGGTGTACTCGAGGTCAAACCCGACCACCTTGTACTCCTCCTCGGCAAGCAACAACTCCATGATGTGGATGGAGTGCTCCACCCAGACCGGGTTGTTGGTGTACACCACCGAGAGCTCCGTGAATCTTCTGTGGGTGTCCACCACGGTCGGCATGGTGAACTGCTGCTTATCGTCAGTAGCCGCTCGGAGCGCCATTGGAGCTGTGCAAGATACCCTCTAAGAATTTGTCATGGTGGGTGTGCTTCTTGCAATGGTGGGGCGCGATCGAAAGGTTGAAGAGACACGAGGGTTAAATGGCCGCTGTAATAAATGGGGGCCAACCGGCCTGTAGTCTCGTATCATCGGTGAGGCTGTTCCCGCGCTACCGCGCAGTTTACCGTGCAAGCTCCCAGCCCGGCTAGTTTGGCCACACGTCAGCTAGAAGAGGGACAAATTGTGGGCGCTTATTGGTAAAAATCTTTGTAAAAACGAAGTGTGTGAATGACTTCGGTCATAAGTTTACCCGTGGGTGATGAGGTCAAAGTTACACAGAAGGGTGATGATGGACACTCGAGTGTGATAATTAATTCTGCGCTCTACCAGGCACACTGTTTAAGAAACCAACTGTGTGCAATAATGTCGAAGATCGCAGTTGAGTTAGCTATACAGATCGTGTTCTGTGAGATTGACAAGGTAAACAGATTCGAGAATGGTTAATAAAATCTAAGACCATTGCATATTAATGTCAAAATAGTGCTACCAATATACGAGTCTCATATGATGCCATTTCAACGATTGTACCACAAAAGCTCGAAATATTACAAGGTTCAAATTCCAGAGTTATATGGCTCAAATTCGAAGATTACAAGGTTCAAACTGATATTAGAAATGAAATTTAGCTCATCAGCTGCAAACGCTCGCGTTGATCCGCTGAACATGGATATCAGAGAGGTTCAAACTAATATTACCACTTCTAAGTCTGCTTTCGAAACCTCATTGCAAAGGGGTCAGCCATTGAGAAATCATGTATGGGGTTGACACGATGACTTCCGGTTACTCTGTCATCTAAAGTTCCAAAATGAAATTCAACATTTTCGGAGCCTATTCCATTCTGCCGCAGCCGCCGGCGCTGATCAACAAACCATTCATTTTTGCGAAATAAATGTAGGGCAAACCTCATTACCTTTAGCACCCTTGCTCTGAAAACAAAGAACCTGGCGAATATAATCTCTGGTAAGGTCCCTCAGTAGGAGTACAAAGTAATTTCTGAGAGATGCAGATATAGGCATTTGATGTGATTATTATATTGTATCACATTATCCACCACTGGGCCTAATCTTATCTGCAAAAGAAGAAAATGCGTTAGTGCCTGCATGCATTTTTGAACACTACTACAGGCCTATTTGGTTTGCAGGATTTGTAAAATGCACTAACATGCCATCTTCGATCTGACATGATTAACATGGGCATTTGATTTCATTCTAGAAAAATGTAGCCTTCTTCACAAGAGGTTGGAGTGGATGAAAAGTTCCCTAAGAAAACTAGTACAGATGAATCCAAAGGAGAAATGCTTATGGATTGTAACCATATGGATCAAGCAACCAGTATGTACTAAAATCCTCCAAAAGAATCCTTCAGAAATCGTAGTACATTCTCATTGTAAACTTGGAAAAAGGTGTCACAAATTGATCTCCCTTATGGTTAACATTTAACAGGAAAGGAACATCACCTCGATATATAGCTTCTCCACGCACGGAAAGCATCTCAGGAAACTGACAACTTGCTCTAGGTTGGGGCCGATAGATTCTAGTGCCAAGACCTTCACTGTGCGTAGTTTCGGGGTCAAGCTTGTCCGAATCATTTTCTAGATGACAGACGAAAAAACATCTTCAAAATTAGAAATAATGTTAATTTGTAGAAGGAGAGGTAGAAGGCGGTTGTTGTACCTAAACGGGTGTGGATCCAATAACAAGTTCGGAGTATTTGTCAGACGAGTAGCCCACCACTGTCAATTTCGGCGCAGAAATGACATTGATTCTTGTTGGACCTTCTTGATCAACTACAAGTAATCTCTCAAGTGCAGGTGTGTCCTCAGTGACCATACCGTGGTACACATCTTGTGATGTCTTCCTGCCGCACCAGGAACATACATGAATAGTCCAGAGAGTCATGGAGGTGATGTGGAAGCTACTCAACCCATTGATCGCCTAAAGACGAAGGTACTGAGTGCAGTACAGCAACGGAGCAGGCGCTCCATGTCACCGTTTGGGAGGCAGACCACGATGAGCTCGAGGTGCTTCAGTCATGGTAGAATAAGAGCGGGCGCATCATTAAGGGGGTGGCAGTTTCGGAACTTGGCGACACGCAGCGTGGGCGCGAGACGGAGCGCGGACGTTGGCAGCGAGCGCATATGCCCATCATCAAAAGTGAGCTCCTCGAGCTGAATAGGGCGGGGGATCGGAACCAGTCATCAAGCTTGGCTTGGTCCTTGCCGTTGAATGGAACTTGCCCATTCTAAGGCCTCTGGTTGGGCCAAGGTGACTGCTGAGGATCTTGGAGAACGCATCCAAGCTTTTGCAATAGCCATGGCAGAGGTCGTGGGCGTCGATGAGGTCAAGAGGGGTGAAGTTCCATAGGGGGCGCCACCGCCGGGAAAGGATGGTTGTCCGCGCCCCATATTTGAATGGGAGGAGGGAGATGATGACTGTCAACATATCATCGGGGAGGTTGCTGATGAAGTCTAGGCCTGCTGGAGTCACTTGCGGTTCTTGCTTGCCCCGCCTCCGCTTGTTGGCAGTCCCGTTCTCCACCTCTAGAGTCTCCTTGTCAGCGGCGCTTTCTGGTAGACGTGGGAGTACAGGGAATATTTAGTTAAAATAGGGCAATAGAAAAGTGTATTGGTAACTACAAGTTATTAGGTAGGAATATAGTAAGAAAATGGAATAACAATTGGTTGCTTAAATACTACACAATTCATTTGATATTGCTGGGTAAGTCAACATGCAGATACTTGAAAAGAAAACTTACTTCAAACAAAGTCTGGACGGATGATATCGTCGGGGAAGTTAGCATATATCTCATGACCATGCCCTTTTATGTGCAGTGTAATTATAGTGCCAGCTTTCAGTACATAAAACTTAGAAATTTCTTTCCAAAGGCCAGTGCCAAAATAGTAGTCACCACGTTCATCAAGTCTTATAGTAGCAACGATTGTAAATCCATGGTTTGTGTTCAGTATGACATCCCTGCAGTCTTGATTTATGTAAAGGGAAAGATTGTGCACTACAGATTCTGTTGCATGGCAAGGGACGCGCTGCAGAAAATGGTAGGATTGTTAAAGAAAATATGGTAACATGAAAATATGGGTCCAAATTGAAAGAGTTGTACAACAATTGAAATCGAAGGATAAAATCTATAATTAAACAGATAGGGTAAACATGATGTCATGGAAATATGAGAGTAATTGAAAGAACAATACATCATTAATTTGCCTAATCTAGAGAGAAGAGGGGGGAATCCACTTTGACATATATGGTGCATGTGGCACCTTTTATCCAAATGTAGCAATATTTAGAATATGTTCAGGAAAGTAGGCCATGCCAACCGATTTAGGGTGAGATTGAACATACCACGCGCATCCTCAAGTCATCTGGTACGGTGAGATGGAATGTCTGGCGGTGGCCGCAAAGTCCTGAGGTGTCCACGCACTGTACACTCTATGAACGGAAGAAAACCCTCAAATCAGCTCGAATAATATGAATTCATGGTGATTTCGGCTGGGTGATTAAAGGAGGCAGATGAACTGGGATAAGAGATGAGATAATATCTCATTAAAATTAGTTACCTTGTTGTCCATGAGAAAGAACCCTTAGTACGGTAGATTCCCCAACCGAGCGGAGCTGGGTCGACCGCGAGCAGCGTCGAGAAAGTCGATGGCGATAGGCAGCGGCAAGCGGAAGTGGCAAAATGCAATGGGCTTTGCCGGCAGCCTGGCGGCGGCGGCATGCGGCAAGCTAAGTGGTTACCGGAGGAGCTTGTGCAGGTGTGAATGGGGACCGGAGGGGGTGGCGGGCGGGGTGAGGATTTTTGTGACGTGGGGATGGTGAGGGCTTTCTTTTTTGTTTTTTGAATTGGGTGGTGAGGGTTTTCTGTCCCACAAAGAATTTCGGAGGCAACGGTTTGATAGAAGCAACCGTGTGTGATTGACGCAACACGCAAAATGAAAGTCATTGCACACGGTTCCAATTTTTGGAACCGTGCGTGATTGACGTACTACCTCCATCCTGGTTTATTGGCCCTTTTGTAATTTGTACCAAATTTTGACCAAATATTTAACTAAGAAATGTTTATGCATGTCACCAAAAATTATATCATTGAAAACTATGCTCAAATACCCATCCAACGATATAATTTTTGCTGACCTGCACTAACATTATGTCAGTTAAATCTTTGGTAAAAATTTAACACAAATTACAAAGGGGACCAATAAAACAGGACGGATGTAGATTCCATCAACCGAACTGATTGCATCCATATCCCGTGGTTAGACATAAGCAAACATAGATTAAACATACTCAGACATAGATAATAAGCATACACGTACACAAGCATAGTTCAACCATAAGTACATAGTTCTACCGTCATTAATCATACTCAAGTATACATAGTTCGATCCCACATCTCATCTCACAAGCCAGTGATACGTCCATTTTGCATCATGTTTTCTTACTGTTATTTATAATGTTTTTATCCATAATAATGCTTTTTGGAGTAATTCTAATGCCTTTTCTCTCATAATTTGCAAGGTACACACCAAGAGGGAGAATTCCGGCAGCTGGAATCTGGACCTGAAAAAGCTACGTCAGGCCACCTATTCTGCACAACTCCAAATGAGCTAAAACTTTAAGAAGATTTTTTATGGATTATTTAAGAAATATTGGAGCCAATAACTACCAGAGGGGGCTCACCAGGTGGGCACAACCCACCTGGGCGCGCCAAGCCCCCCAGGCGCGCTCTGGTGGGTTGTGGCCTCCTCGGCCCACCTCCGGTGCCCATCTTCTAGTATATAAGTGATTTTGACCTAGAAAAAATAAGCAGAAGACTTTCGAGATGGAGCGCCGCCGTCTCGAGGCGGAACTTGGACAGGAGCACTTTTGCCCTCCGGCGGAGCGATTCTGCCGGGGGAACTTCCCTCCCGGAGGGGGAAATCATCGTCATCATCATCACCAACAACTCTCCCATCTTGGGGAGGGCAATCTCCATCAACATCTTCACCAGAACCATCTCATCTCAAACCTAGTTCATCTCTTGTATTCTATCTTGTTACCGGAACTATAGATTGTTGCTAGGGGTTGACTAGTAGTGTTGATTACATCTTGTAGTTGATTACTATATGGTTTATTTGGTGGAAGATTATATGTTCAGATCCATTATGCATATTAATACCCCTCTGATCATGAGCATGTTGATTATTTGTGAGTAGTTACTTTTGTTCTTGAGGTCACGGGAGAAATCATGTTGCAATTAATCATGTGAACTTGATATGTGTTCGATATTTTGATAGTATGTATGTTGTGATTCCCTTAGTCCCTTAGTGGTGTCATGTGAACGTCGACTACATGACACTTCACCATATTTGGGCCTAAGGGAATGCATTGTGGAGTAGTAAATAGATGGTGGGTTGCGAGAGTGACAGAAACTTAAACCCCAGTTTATGCACTATTCCGTAAGGAACCGATTGGATCCTAGAGTTTAATGCTATGGTTAGGATTTATCCTTAATACTTTTCTCGTAGTTGCGGATGCTTGCGGGAGGGTTAATCATAAGTAGGAGGTTTGTTCGAGTAAGAACTGCACCTAATCCCCGGTCCACCCACATATCAAATTATCAAAGTAGCGAACACAAATCAAACCAACATGATGAAAGTGACTAGATGAAATTCCCGTGTACCCTCAAGAACGCTTTACTTATCATAAGAGACCGGTTTGGCCTGTCCTTTGCCTCAAAAGGATAGGGCTACCTTGCTGCATACTTATTGCTACTATTGTTACTTGCTCGTTACAAATTATCTTGCTATCAAACTGCTCGCTTCTTACAGTTTCGACACTTGCAGACATTACCTAACTGAAAACTACTTGCCATTTCCTTCCGCTCCTCGTTGGGTTCGACACTCTTACTTATCGAAAAGAGGTACAATTGATCCCCTATACTTGTGGGTCATCAAGGCAATTTTCTGGCGCCGTTGCCGGGAGTGTAGCGCCTTTGGTAAGTTGAATTCGGTAAGGAAACATTTATATAGTGTGCTGAAATTTATTGTCACTTGTTACTATGGAAAACAATCCTTTGAGGGGTTTGTTCGGGGTATCTTCACCTCGTCCGGAACCAAAATTAATTGCCCCTCAACCTACTGCACCTACTGAAAGTATTGAATATGAAATTCCTTCGGGTATGATAGAACAACTGCTAGCTAATCCTTATGCAGGAGATGGAACCGAACATCCTGATATGCACTTGATATATGTAGAACAAATTTGTGGATTGTTCAAGCTTGCAGGTTTACTGGGAGATGAGGTGATGAAAAAGGTTTTCCCTTTATCTTTGAAGGGAAAAGCATTGGCATGGTATAGGCTATGCGATGATATTGGATCATGGAATTGGAATCGTTTGAAATTGGAGTTCCACCAAATTTTTTATCCTATGCATCTAGTTCATTGTGATCGGAATTATATATATAATTTTTGCCCTCATGAAGGAGAAAGTATCGCTCTAGCTTGGGGGAGGCTTAAGTCAATGTTATATTCATGCCCCAATCATGAGCTCGCAAGAGAAATTATTATACAGAACTTTTATGCTCGGCTTTCTCGTAATGATCAAACCATGCTGGATACTTCTTGTGCTGATTCTTTTATGAAGAAAACTATTGAATTACGATGGGATCTTTTGGAAAGAATTAAACGCAACTATGAAGATTGGGAACTCGACGAAGGTAAAGAGTCGGGTATAAAGCTTAAGTATGATTGTGTTAAATCTTTTATGGATACCAATGCTTTTCAAAAGTTTAGCACTAAATATGGACTTGACTCTGAGATAGTAGCCTCCTTTTGTGAATCATTTGCTACTCATGTTGAACTCCCTAAAGAAAAGTGGTTTAAATACCACACACCTATTAAAGATGAAATTAAAGGACCGGTACCGGTTAAAGAAGAAACTTTACTTTATAATGTTGATCCAGTTGTTCCTACTGCTTATATTGAGAAACCACCTTTTCCTGTTAGGATAAAGGAACATGCTAAAGTTTCAACTGTGGTTAAAAAAAGCTATGTTAGAACACCTAAACTTGATGAACAAATTAGAGTTGAACCTAATATTGTTATGGTCAAAGATCTGTTAAAAGAAGATGTGGATGGGCTCTTATCTACTTCTGTGCAGAAGCTGCTAGAATTGCCAAACCCGAAAAAAGGGATAACAATAGACCAGTTGTTGGCCTGCCTGTCATTTCAGTTAAAATAGGAGATCACTGTTATCATGGTTTATGTGACATGGGTGCTAGTGTGAGTGCTATTCCTTACACTTTGTATCAAGAAATTAGGAAAGACATAGCACCTGCAGAGTTATAAGACATAGATGTTACTATTAAACTTGCAAATAGAGACACCATATCACCTTGTGGGATTATTAGAGATGTTGAAGTCTCGTGTGGCAAAATAAAATACCCTACTGATTTTGTTGTTCTTGGTTCCCCACAAGATGACTTCTATCCCATTATCTTTGGTAAACCTTTCTTGAACACAGTTAATGCTAAGATAGATTGCCAGAAACAAACTGTGGGTTTTAGCTTTGGTGATGAGTCTCATGAGTTTTATTTTTCCAAGTTTAGTAGAAATCATCATGAAAAAGAATTGCCTAGTAAGGATGAATTAATTGGTCTTGCTTCTATTGCTGTGCCACCTACTGATCCTTTAGAACAATACTTGCTACAACATGAAAATGATTTACATATGCATGAAACAAATGAAATAGATAAGATTTTCTTTGAACAATGTCCTCTTCTTAAACACAATTTACCTATTGAAAATCTAGGAGGTCCTGCTCCACCTAAAGGTGATCCTATGTTTGAATTAAAACAATTTCCAGACACTTTGAAATATGCTTATCATGATGAAAAGAAAATATATCCTGTTATTATCAGTGCTAACCTTTCAGAACATGAAGAAGAAAGATTATTGAAAGTTCTACGGAAGCACCGAGCTGCTATTGGATATACTCTTGATGATTTAAAGGGCATTAGTCCCACTTTATGTTAGCACAAAATTAATATGGAACCTGATGCTAAACCAGTTGTTGATCACCAACGTCGGTTAAATCCGAAGATGAAAGAGGTGGTAAGTACTGAAATATTAAAACTTCTGGAAGCAGGTATAATCTATCCTATAGCTGATAGTAGATGGGTAAGTCTTGTTCATTGTGTCCCTAAGAAAGGAGGTATAACTGTTGTTCCTAATGATAAGAATGAACTTATTCCACAAAGAATTGTTATAGGCTACATAATGGTAATTGATTTCAGAAAATTAAATAAAGCTACTAGAAAAGATCATTACCCTTTGCCTTTTATTGATCAAATGCTTGAAAGATTATCTAAGCACACACACTTTTGCTTCCTTGATGGATATTCTGGCTTCTCACAAATACCTGTCTCTCAACCTGATCAAGAGAAGACTACTTTTACTTGTCCTTTTGGAACTTATGCTTATAGACGTATGCCTTTTGGTTTATGTAATGCACCTGCTACCTTTCAAAGATGCATGATCGCTATATTCTATGACTTCTGTGAAAAGATTGTTGAGGTTTTCATGGATGACTTTTCTGTTTATGGGAAGTATTTTGATGATTGTTTAAGCAATCTTGATCGAGTCTTGCAGAGGTGTGAACAAACAAATCTCGTCTTGAATTGGGAGAAGTGCCACTTTATGGTTAATGAAGGCATTGTCTTGGGTCATAAATTTTTTGAAAGAGGTACTGAAGTGGACCAAGCTGAGGTTGATGCAATTGAGAAAATGCCATGTCCTAAGGACATAAAAGGTATTCGTAGTTTCCTAGGTCATGCTGGTTTCTATAGGAGGTTTATTAAAGACTTCTCTAAAATTTCTAGGCTTCTCACTAATCTTTTGCAAAAGGATACCCCTTTTGTTTTTTATGATGATTGTTTAGAAGCCTTTGAAACACTCAAGGAAGCTTTAATCTCTGCACCTATTGTTCAACCACTGATTGGAACTTGCCTTTTGAAATTATGTGTGATGCTAGTGATTATGCTGTTGGTGCTGTTCTAGGACAAAGAGTTGATAATAAATTGAATGTTATTCATTATGCTAGTAAAACTCTAGACAATGCTCAAAGAAATTATGCTACTACTGAAAAATAATTCTTAGCAGTGGTGTTTGCTTGTGATAAGTTTAGACCTTATATTGTTGATTCCAAAGTAACTGTTCACACAGACCATGCTGCTATTAAATATCTTATGGAAAAGAAAGATGCTAAACCTAGACTTATTCGTTGGGTTCTCTTGCTACAAGAATTTGATTTGCATATTATTGATAGAAAAGGAGCTGAGAACCCCGTAGCTGATAACTTGTCTAGGCTTGAAAATGTGCTTGATGACCCACTTCCTATTGATGATAGTTTTCCTGATGAGCAGTTAGCTGCAATAAATGTTGCTAATAGTACTCCTTGTTATGCTGACTATGCTAATTACATTGTTGCTAAATATTTGCCACCTAGCTTTACATACCAACAAAAGAAAAAAAATTCTTCTATGATTTAAGACATTACTTTTGGGATGGCTCACATCTTTATAAAGAAGGAGTAGATGGTATTATTAGACGTTGTGTACCTGAGCATGAACAGGGACAAATCCTACGGAAATGTCACTCCGAACCTTATGGAGGACATCATGCTGGAGATAGAACTGCTCACAAGGTATTGCAGTCTGGGTTTTATTGGCCTACTCTTTTCAAGGATGCTCGTAAGTATGTCTCATCATGTGATGAATGCCAAAGAATAGGTAATATCGGCAAGCGTCAAGAAATGCCTATGAATTATTCACTTGCTGTTGAACCATTTGATGTTTGGGGATTTGATTACATGGGACCTTTTCCTTCCTCTAATGGGTATACACATATTTTGGTTGTTGTTGATTATGTTACTAAATGGGTAGAAGCTATTCCAACCAGTAGTGCTGATCACAACACCTCTGTCGGATCTCGGGTTCCGGCAAAACCCTTAAGGTTCGAATTCTGGGGTGCGCGCGAAGATCTCTCCCTCAAAGATCACGCCCTCACACACTCCGCGATCTCTAGGCTAGCTCGACGAACTAGCAACACAAGGGACACAAGATTTATACTAGTTGGGCCACCCTTGTGGTGTAATACCCTACTCCAGTGTGTGGTGGTGGATTGCCTCTTGGGCTGAGGATGAACAGTACAAGGGGAAGAACAGCCTCCTGAGGAGAGGTGTTCTTGTGCTTGGTGAACTTGTGTGGGTGAGGATGATCTGAATCTTTCTTCTCCTATGGTGGTGGCTAGCCCTATTTATAGAGGCCCCGGTCCTCTTCCCAAATATTGAGCGGGAAGGGATCCCACAACGGCCAATTTGAAAGGGGATAGCTAGTACAACTCATCTTGACAAAAGTAGTTTTCGCCTGCCAAAGGCTCTGGTGGTGACGCCGTCTTGGGCTCCACGGTGACCTCCGTCCTGCCGTCCTGCTGGTCTTGGTCTCGTTGCACCGATATGGAAACCTTTGCCTGATGCCTCGGAACTCCTTGCCTGCGCTTGCCTCTTTAGCACCAAAGAGGAAACAAGGACACTGCGCGCGCTAGCGCCCGCCTGGTCTCGATCGTCATGGCTCACGTCACAAGAACCTCGTGAGGTTTGCCTTGCCTTGATCTCTCCGCCCCTCGCGAGCCAGCCTGGTGAGAACGTTCTCGAGGAGGTCTTGTGTCATCCGCCTCGCGAGGCTTGGCCCCTCGCGAGGGTCTTGGATGTTTGTTGGTGAAGATGGGACGTACAGGCACGCTCGCAGAGCCACGCCGTAGGCCGCAGGCAGGCAAGTCTGGGGACCCCCGTTCCCAGAACACCGACAGTAGCCCCCGGGCCCAAGGCGCGCTCGGACTTGGCTTCGAGGCAAAACCAAAGGGCAAGTGCGGAGCGCCGCGGGCCCCACAGCCTGTGGCCTTGATCGACGCGTGGCGGTTGATTGGACGTGGGCGTCTCTGCTTCCCCACACTGCCTCGGCAACTGCCCGACTTCACAAGTCCCTGCGACATGCAAGGAAAAATCATCATTACATGTGATTGTGGGGGGCACTCGTTGGCCTTCTCCTATTATAATGGGTAGGGGGGCAGAGTCCCCGTCGCCCATCTCTTCCCATTCCGCTCGCTTCTTCCTCCTTGCTCCATTGCTAGCAGCGACGCCAATGGCGCCGTCGAAAAGGTCCCCCGTCGCGGAGAAGGGGAAGGCTCCTCGCGAGGGGCCCGGCTCTCCGGCGCCCAAACGTGGATGCGTCCGTCCCCGCCAGCACACCTCGACCCCAGCCGCAGGCCCTCGCGGCCGCGGAGGTGCCGCTTCGCGTGGTGGGGGTCGCGCCGGTCGCGGCCGCCCAGTCGATGAAGGGAGACGTGCCGTGGTTGCGCGGCCTCCCCGGCCACGCTTCCACTCGGCGGAGGTGCTGACGGAGTTCGTCGTCTGGTTGGAGGACCCGGCCGGCAACTGGCTTGAGCTCCCGCGCTTCTTCGTCGACGAGCTGTCGGCCGTGGGTCCAGGCGGGCTCTGGCTGCAGGCGGACGACTGCTGCAACAGGGCTTCCTGGGTCGCGGTTGAGGTCTCCGTTGCGGGCAACATAGCCCTGGCTCGCGGCTGGTAGATGTTTGTCCGCGCACGCGGCCTGGGCAGGCGGTGCACCCTTCATTTCAAGTACGATGGTGATGCGACCCTCTACGTGAGGGTGTTTGGGGAAGATGGTCGCCGCGCCGGATGCTGCCCCGAGGTCAACAACGGCGACGAGGTGCTCGGCCTTGGCGATGGTCGTGAGGAGGATGAGGGTGAACCCGCCCTTGGCGTCGACCATGTCTCGTCCAGCTACGGTGGCTCTTCCCCCGACGACAGCTCCAGCAGCGGTGGTTACGACCAGCCACCGCGCCGCCGCGCCCTCTTCGAAGGTGGCAGCGGGTCGTCTCGTCGTCGTGCCCCTGTGAAGCGCGAGGAGGGGTCTGGCTGAGCTCGGGTCAGTGCCAAGAGCCCGCCTTTGTGGTCCACCACGAAGGCACGCGCCGCCTTTATCTTGTTCTTCCTTTCCTTCCTGTATTAAGAGAGAAACCAGTATGGGGCCCCGGAGGGGCATGCAACGAACTATGATTTCCTAGTTGTTATGCTATGTCCATCGTCCCTGTGCTGTGTCGCAATGCTGTTGTTTTATGTAAGGATAACTTAGCTTGACGTGCTTGGAGTAGTCTCCTCTCCACCCTTGGCATGGTAGGCGCTTAGAAACTGCAAAAAACTCGTTAGGAGGCTTAACGTTTTCCCGAGCCTTGGTCGTAGGCGCCGCTGGCCTTGAACCTGCGCTTTGTATCACGATACCCGTGGGGCACGGATTGGGAGAGGCGCACCAGCTTGTGGACTTGAATGAGGGTGCCTCGTGAAAAGCAGAAGAAAGGGGAAAATGCTCACGAGGGCATAAAAACGCTCACGAGGGCACCTGTCCAGCCCCTTCGCGAGGAATACGAGAGAGTACAACAAACAGAAACCAAGGCAGAAGTCGGCGAAACCATCAAGGGGTGAACCAGCAAAGATCTCCAGAAGCAAACTTCGATTAAAGAGGGGCGAGCCAACTATGGAAAGCAAATGAAAAGCCGTGTCCGGCACCTAGTCTAGTCTTCATGTCTTCTCACCAGCGCGAAGCTAAGTGCTGCCACTTGGACGTGGGAGGGAGCCCCCGAGGCCCGAGGGCGGCACTCCTGAGACTCCGGGGCGTGTACAACCCCACTCATTATTAAGTGAGAGTGTCACGAGCGGAGACCTTCACAGGCACTGGGCCTTGTTCACAGGCGCTGGGCCTTGTACACAGGCGCTGGGCCTTTCTTCATGGGTAGAACTTCCGGAGATGCTGGATGTTCGAGGCGTTCTGGATGGGTACCCCGTCCTGTGTCTCTAGGCGAGTGGCGCCAGGCCTGGAGACATGGGCGACCTTGAACGGGCCCACCCACATGGGTGAGAGCTTGTGTAGCCCTTCCCTGGAGAGGACCCGGCTCAGGACGAGGTCACCCACCTCGAGCGTCCTGGGGCGGATGTTGCGGCAGTGGTACCGCCGCAGCGCCTGCTGATACCTTGCCGCCCGCAGTGCAGCTTCGCGGCGGCGTTCCTCCCCCAGCACGAGGTCCATCCCCTGCATGCCGTCCTGCTGCGTTTCATCAAACGGCAGGACCCGTGCGGAGTGATGCTTGACCTCGTGAGGGAGGACCGCTTCTGCTTTGTAGGCGAGGAAGAACGAGGTCTCGCCCGTTGGCTTGGTGGCGGTGGTGCGGACGGACCACATCACGGACTGGAGCTCGTCGTGCCAGCCCCTGCTGCAGGCCTCGAGCTTCTTCTTGAAGGTCCTGGTCTTGAGGCCCCTCGGGACCTCTGCGTTGGCGCGTTCGGCCTGACCATTGCTCCTGGGGTGCACCACCGAAGCGTAGCAGATCTGCGTTCCAAGGTTAGCACAATATGTCTTGAAGAGATTACTAGTGAACTGCGAGCCGTTATCAGTGATGATGCGGCTGGGGACCCCAAAATGGCTCACGAGACCCTTGATGAACTTGACCGCGGAGACAGCTGGGATGGTGCGGATGGCTTCTACCTCAGCCCACTTGGTGAACTCGTCGATGGCGATGTAGAGGTAGTGGTAGCCCCAGGCGCTCGAGGGAACGGACCCAAGATATCCAGCCCCCAGACCGCGGACGGCCATGTGAGTGGGATGGTCTGGAGGCCCTGAGCCGGCCGATGAATCTGCTTGGCGTGGAACTGGCAGGCCTCGCAGGACCTCACCAACTCAGTCGCGTCGTTGAGTGCCGTGGGCTAGTAGAATCCACTACGAAATGCCTTGCCGACGAGGGTCCGTGACAACGAGTGGTGCCAGCAGTACCCACCGTGTATGTCGGCCAACAGCTCTCTTCCTTGCTCCCTGGAGATGCAACGTAGGGAAACGTCATTTGGCCGCTTCCTGTATAACTCATCGTCCCGGATGCAGTATGCTGTGGCTTGTCGGGCCACACACTCCATGTCCTCCTCCTCTTCCGGCAGCGTCCCTTGCGTCAGGTATTCATTCAATTCCTTGATCCAGCACCCCTGCTGAGGTTCGAGCGCCAAGAGCAGGAGCGCTCCCATGGTCGGGCCGCAGGCCGGGGCTCCTGAAACAGGTGGTTGAGGGAGCTCCTCACGAGGTAACGCTGCTCGTGAGAGCGGTGGCATTGCTGATGGCTTGAAGAGCCGCTCCTCAAAGACGCCAGGTTCTTGGGGTAGCCGCTTGGATGCTCTTCTGGCGATGTCGTCGGCTTCCTTGTTGGTGCCACGGGGCACATGCTGTAACTCCAGACCCGAGAACTGCTTCTCCATCTTGCGCACCTCCGCGAGGTATACCTCCATGTGCTCGTCCTTTGGCTCATAAACTTTGTTGGAGAAGTTGACTAGGAGCTGTGAGTCACCCTTGATGGTGAGACGCCTCACCCCCAGGGCCACCACAGCCCTGAGGCCAGTTATGAGGCCTTCGTACTCTGCTATGTTGTTGGAGACCTTCTCGCCCTGCTGGAAGCAGAGCTGCATGGCGTAGTAAAGCTTGTCCTGGGCGGGTAAGATGAGCACCGCTCCAGCCCCCGCGCCCTAGCGTGAGAATGCACCGTCGAAGTACATGACCCAGCCGTCCGGCGCTCCGCTTCCTGGAGATAGGGATTGGTCCTCGCCTGCTTCGAGCTCTGGGGCGTCGGTCCATTCAGCCACAAAGTCTGCGAGCGCAGCCCCGTTGATGACCCTAGTTGTGCTGAACTCCAAGTCAAACGCTTGCAGCTCGATGTTCCATTCAGCGACTCACCCGGCAGCATTGGGGCTCCTGAGCACTCTTTCCAATGGGTAAGCCGAGACGACCTTGATGGGGTGACCCTGGAAGTAGTGGCACAGCTTGCGCGAGGCCACCAGGAGCGCGAGGAGGATCTTCTGAGGCATGGGTTACCATGCCCTCGCATCCCGCAGCACTATGCTGACGAAGTACACCGGGTGCTCGACAAGGGCGGGCGAGCTGACGGAGCCCTCGGCTTCCGGGGGTTGAGGTGTCTCTTCGGGGTCTTCGGCTTCAGGGACTTGGTGGTCTGCCGTAGCAGCCAGTGCTTCTGGAGATTCGCCTTGGCGCCGTGCCGCTCCGTCCGGCCCGGTGGTTCCACTTGACGGGACCTTGACCTGGCGCTCTTCTCTAAGGGTGACCAGAGCTGCGCTGGTGGAGTGGGGTGTGGCAGACAGGTAAAGCACCAAGGGCTCGAGGGGTTTAGGCGCCATCATCACTAGCGGGCTGGTCAGGTATCTCTTGAGGTCTTGAAACGCTTGGTCGGCCTTCGGAGTCCACTCGAATGGGCCCTTTTTATTCATTAGCTTGAAGAACGGTAGGGCACTCTCTCCCAGCTTGGAGATAAAGCGGCCCAACGCAGTCACACGACCAGCAAGCTTCTGCATCTCCTTGAGGGTTTGCGGCGGGCTCATGTCTTTGATTGCCTTGACCTTTTCTGGGTTCGCCTCGATGCCCCTATGAGATACGAGGAAACCCAGCAGCTTGCCGGAAGGGACACCAAACACGCACTTCTCCGGGTTGAGTCGCAAGTTCACCTGGCATAGGCTCGCGAAAGTCTCCTCCAGGTCTTGGATCAAGGTTCTCGCCTCCCGAGACTTCACCACAATGTCGTCGACGTAGGCCTCCACATTTCTCCCGAGCTGCCGCCCTAAGGTGATGTGCATCAGCCGCTGAAAGGTCGCGCCCGTGTGGCGCAGTCCGAAAGGCATGCAAGTATAGCAGTACACCCCACACGGGGTCAGGAAGGTGGTCTTCTCCACATCTTCTACCGCCATCTTGATCTGGTGGTAGCCCGAGAACGCATCCAAGAAGCACAGCAAATCGCACTCGGCGGTGGAGTCGACGATCTGGACGATGCGTGGAAGTGGGAATGGATCTTGGTGAAGTCGACACAAATGCGCTCCTTCCCGCCTTTCTTCGGCACAACAACGGGGTTTGCATGCCACTCGGGGTACCGAACCTCGCGAATGGCACCCACCGCCTCTAGCTTGCGGGTTTCTTGGACGATGAAGGCCTGCTTCTCCGTGGACTGTCGTCTTGCCCGCTGCTTCACAGGGCGTACATTGGGGCACACCTTTAAGTGATGCTGAATCACCTCTCTCGGGACCCCCACCAGCTGCTTCGGATCCCATGCGAATATCTCCTTGTTTGCGCACAAGAACTTCACCAACGCTTTCTCTTGGTCTGGGTTGAGGTCGGCACCTATGGTAAAGGTGGCTCCTGAGGACCCTTCCTCATCGACCGACACCTGCTTGGTTTCTGCCTTGTCTTGGGTGAACAGTTGCTTCTTCTTGGTTGGCGCGGCCCCCTTGGCCTCGGAGGCGCCCGCGCCGGTCTTGAGGGCAAGCTTGAGTGCCGCCAGGGCCTCCTTGGCGTCTCCCTTGATGGTGAGGACGCCCTTGCTCCCAGGCATCTTCATGAGATTGTAAGCTGGATGGGTTGCTGCCATGAACTGGGCCAGAGCTGGGTACCCGAGGATGGCGTTGTACGGGAGGCCGATGCGGGCAATGTCGAAGTCGACCAGCTCGGTGCGGTAGTTGTCGCGCATGCCGAAGGTGACAGGAACGCGGATCTGTCCCACGGAGTGGGCGGTGCCGCCGCCAACTCCTGAGAAAGACTTGCTGAGGCGGAGCCGCTCGAGCGGTACGTGAAGAAGGCTGAAGGCCTCCACGGAGAGCACGTTGAGGCCAGCGCCGCCATCGATGAGGGTCTTGGTGACGGCCACGTTGCAGATGGTGGGCGCGCAAAGCATTGGGAGCATACCCGAGCCGACGGTGGTGACGGGGTGGTCCTCTGAGTCGAAGGTGAGGTCGGCGTCGGGCGCGGCCCAGCCCGGCGGAGCCCCTGGGCGCTTGGAGGCGGCGCCAATATGGCGAAGGAACGGCTTGATGTGGCAATCCGAGGGCGGTGCTTGCGAGCCGCTGAGGAGGGCCGTGACCGCGTGGTGCGCCGGTGCTGCACAGTGCGCAGCGAAGAGACCGCGCAGCTCCTCCCAAGATGCCACCGTGGATCCGGGGAGGTTGAGCAGCCAGGCACGCGGTGCGCCAGTGAGGGCCATGGGCAGCCAGTTGGCCATGGCCTTGTCGTCGCCCCCGGCCTTAAGGACGGCCTCCTCATACGCCAACAAGAGAGCCGACGGGTTTGCCGAGCCGTCATAGCGCAACGGCATCTCCGACTTGAACTTGGGCGGCCACTGCACCCGCCGCAGGGCGGGGGCCAAGGCTCGGATCCCCCTGGCCCCGTCGTCGGCATCAGTCGTCGGAGCCGGGAGCGAGACGTCTTCCATGGGGGCGAAGCGCGGTGGTGGCGGAGTGCAGATCGAGGGAAGGAAAGCTACGGTGCACCCCTACCTGCCGCGCCAAATGTCGGATCTCGGGTTTCGGCGAAACCCTTAAGGTTCGAACTCTGGGGTGCGCGCGAAGATCTCTCCCTCACAGATCACACCCTCACACACTCCGCGATCTCTAGGCTAGCTCGACGAACTCGCAACACAAGGGACACAATATTTATACTGGTTCGGGCCACCGTTGTGGTGTAATCCCCTACTCAAGTGTGGTGGTGGATTGCCTCTTGGCTGAGGATGAACAGTACAAGGGGAAGAACAGCCTCGTGAGGAGAGGTGTTCTTGTGCTTGGTGAAATTGTGTGGGTGAGGATGATCTGAATCTTTCTTCTCCTATGGTGGTGGCTAGTCCTATTTATAGAGGCCCCGGTCCTCTTCCCAAATATTGAGCGGGAAGGGATCCCACAATGGCCAATTTGAAAGGGGACAGCTAGTACAGCTTATCCTGACAAAAGTAGTCTTCGCCTGCCAAAGGCTCTGGTGGTGACGCAGTCTTGGGCTCCACGGTGACCTCCGCCCTGCCGTCCTGCTGGTCTTGGTCTCGTTGCACCGATATGGAAACCTTTGCCTGATGCCTCAGAACTCCTCGCCTGCGCTTTCCTCCTTAGCACCAAAGAGGAAACAAGGACACTGTGCGCTGGCGCCCGCCTCATCTCGATCGTCATGGCTCACGTCACAAGAACCTCGCGAGGTTTGCCTTGCCTTGATCTCTCCGCCCCTCGCGAGCGATCCTGGTGAGGCCGTTTCCGAGGAGGTCTTGTGTCATTCGCCTCACGAGGCTTGGCCCCTCACGAGGGTCTTGGATGTTTGTTGGTGAAGATGGGCCGTACAGGCCTGCTCGCAGAGCCACGCCGTGGGCCGCAGGCAGGCGAGTCTGGGGACCCCCGTTCCCAGAACGCTGACAACCTCTATTAAAATGCTCAAGGAAGTTATTTTCCCAAGGTTTGGAGTCCCTAGATATTTAATGACTGATGGTGGTTCACACTTCATTCATGGTGCTTTTCGTAAGATGTTTGCTAAGTATGATGTAAACCATAGAATTGCATCACCTTATCATCGTCAGTCTAGTGGCCAAGTTGAGCTTAGCAATAGAGAAATAAAAATAATTTTGCAAAAGACTATTAATAGGTCCAGGAAGAATTGGTCTAAGAAATTAGATGATGCACTTTGGGCTTATAGGACAGCATATAAAAATCCTATGGGTATGTCTCCTTATAAAATAGTTTATGGAAAAGCTTGTCATTTACCTCTTGAGTTAGAACATAAAGCATACTCGGTAGTTAAAGAACTCAACTATGATTTCAAACTTGCTGGTGAAAAGAGGTTATTTCATATAAGCTCATTAGATGAATGGAGAACCCAAGCTTATGAAAATGCAAAGTTATTCAAAGAAAAAGTTAAAAGGTGGCATGACAAAAGAATTAAAAAATGTGAGTTTAAAGTCCGAGAGTATGTTCTTTTGTACAACTCTCATTTCAGATTCTTTGCAGGCAAACTCCTCTCAAAATGGGAAGGCCCCTATGTCATCGAGGAGGTTTACCGGTCTGGAGCCATCAAAATAAATAATTTCGAAGGCACTAACCCGAAGGTTATCAACGGGCAACGAATAAAGCATTATATCTCAAGCACACCTATTAATGTTGAAAGCAATATTGTCCAAACTTTGACACCGGAGGAACACACAAAAGAGTCCTTCCGGAACACTCCAGAATCGTCAAAATAAGGAGGTACGTGGTACGGTAAGTAAACTATAGCGATCCGACCTCAGACAGTCAAATCTCTGTGCTCAGTGTCATCCCTGGATCAGTAATGCTGAGACACACAGTACTTGAATGGATTTATAACAGAGTAGCAATCACACACCTATTACATCGATAGTCTCAAGAGAGAACTTATTACAATAAATATGGCTTAAGGCCATCTAAATAAGATAACAGCGGAAGGCTTGGAAGATAAAGTGAGTCCATCAACTCCAACGGCATAGCTGAGTGCACGACAACGACCTAGCACACCTTACTCTTCGTCTGAAAAGTCTGTAACATGATATGTTGCAGCCCAAAAACGGGTCAGCACATGGAATATGCTAGCAATGTAACACAGTAGAGGAATGAACAAGTAAAAGCTATCACTACATGCATATATGGCTGGTGGAGGCTCTATGGTTACAATATTTTGCGAAAAGCCAATTTTTTCCTACAGAAAAGGAATATATTTTATTTAAGTATCATGGTAGTTGAAACATTGAGAAGGTTCCTCCAACTCAATCCCAATTAAAAGTAATTATCAACCCAACAAATTAATTTAGAGTGATGAGATCAACATGATAATCCAAGAACCAGATACTCAAGATGTCCATAACCGGGGACACGGCTAATCATGATTAGTTTGTACACTCTGCAGAGGTTTGTGCACTTTTCCCCACAAGACTCGATCTCCTCAGTTGGATTTCTCACACTACATGGTGTTTGAGAAACGGATGACCGAGACACAGTCTTTCAGAAGCAATAACTCTAACCCTGGGTAGACAGTACCAACCTACATCCCCTACATCTGCTAGCCTACCACTTGAAGAGGTCATGCAACATACTCAACTATGCTAGAGCCCATAATAGCTTGTGGCTGCACACGGAAGTTTCTAGCATGAATAATCTTATGATCCCTTTGAGCCTGGGTTGTGAGCCGTAGGATGATCACACGGGTCCTCCGGGATATCCTAGGACGACACTGGATTCTCCAGGTGCCCGCAACCAATCCACCCAGATGTGTATTTAAGTAGCCACCTTAAGTTAACCATTAATTAGCAATCTCACATCGGTCATGGATACACTCAAACCCAATCCACGTCTACGAGCATAGCATGGCAATATAAGCATAACGTAGAAGTAACTCCCAAGGGTTTGGTAATAAAAGGGCAATAGGTTCTACCTCATAATCTACTTCCCAAAACCCACAAGTTAATCATATCCTAATCATGCAATGTTTGAGGATTGTATCTAATGCATAAAACTGGGTATGAGAAGAGTATGATCAATGTGTTACTTGCCTTGCTGATGATCCACAAACCCTAGAGACTCGTAGTAGCACGCTTCGCACTCCGGAAATTCTATCGCAAACAAACAATAGCATACATAAGCAATCAAGCAAAGATGCACGGGTAAAACTCAAATAAGAAGATCGAATCTGAAAACTCAACTGAAGAGATTCGATCTGCAAAAACATTCAATCGAATCGGAGCTACGGAACTGAAACTACGGTCAAAAGAACTTCGAATTCAAATCTGCTTGAAACCAAATTTTAATTTGTCAAAAACCTTGTTCAAGTTGTTTAAACAGAAAGGTGGGCTCAAGACGAAGATTTTGGCGTTGGTTTCACTAGATTTGGGCAAACGATTAAGAAACTGCGAGGGTTTGAAGATCAGGGGCTAATCTGTGATAAAAATAATTGCGGATAGGTCCCTGGCAGAAAAGAAAAGACTAACAACGAACGTTCGCTGTCTGAACCTAACCGGCTAATACCATTCGTAAAAACGAACGAACGGACGAACGTCCGCTAAATAACTAAACCGAGAAAGAAAAATGAACCGATAAAAATAAAAAAACGCATCTAGGGTTTCTAAAAAACCGATCGGTTTTTACCTAAACCGAAAAAACCGGCGGACGAGGTCCGGCGAACGGCGGCTCGATCCGGCGAACGGGGCGGCGCCGGCGGGCTAGCGCGGCGGTGGCGCGTGGCGCGAGGCGGCGCGGGGCGGGGCGGCGGCGAGCGCGCGAGGCGGCGCGGCAAGCGGCGGCGGCTCGGCGGCGGGGCTGCAGTGGCGACGACGCTCGGGAGGCGGGGCGGCTCGGCGAGGGCAGGCAGCGGCGGCTTGGGGCTCCTGGGGGGCCCCGGGTCTGCTTATAAAGGGGCGCAAGGTGGCGTGCGGGAGGGGGCGGCGAGGCGCGGGACGTTGGACTCCCTCGAGGAGTCCGGCTCGGGGACGACGATGGCAGCGGTGCCGGAGTGGGCCGGCTGGGCTTCGGCCCAGTCGGTCCGAAACATAAAAAAACAGATTCCGTCGAGAAAAAAATCCTAATAAAAATAAAAATCTAAAAATGCCAAAACAAATTTTCACCGTCTAAATAAAATATTTAGAACAAAGTGAACTTTTTCTTGGCCTAAAAATGCAATTTTAAAAATGGATATTTTTCTAATTCGAATAAAATAGCAATAAAATCCAAAATAAATTATTTATTTGATTTTAACATTTTTCCTCCAATATTTCATTTATCTTGAAGAAGTCATATTATCTCCTCTCATATATTTTAATTTGAAATATTTTCGGAGAGAAAAATAATTAAAACCAAAATGATCCTTGTTCCGATATTTGAGAAAATTCAAATATGAAAACGGTGAAATCCCCAACTGTCTCCGTGGGTCCTTGAGTTGCTTAGAACTTCGAGGATCGCAAAACAAAATGCAATAAAATATGATATGCATGAATGACCTATGTATAACAATCTAAATTGAAAATTTGGGATGTTACAAACCTACCCCCTTAAGATGAATCTCGTCCTCGTGATTCGGGTTGGCTAGAAAATAGGTGTGGGTGGTCTTTCCGTAGATCATCCTCTCGTTCCCAGGTATCTTCATCCTCGGTATGGTGGCTCCACTGAACTTTTCAAAACTTGATAACCTTGCTGCGTGTGACTCGGCTGGCAAACTCGAGAATCTTGACTGGTTTCTCCTCATAGGTCAGATCACTGTCCAACTGAATCACTTCCAGGGGCACTGTATCTCTCAGAGGTTCGACCATCTCTGCATGGCACTTCTTTAACTGGGAAACGTGAAACACATCATGAACTCCTGACAATCCTTCAGGTAACTCCAACTTGTAGGCCACTTCTCCCATACGTTCCAAAACTCGGTATGGTCCTACAAATCTTGGGGCTAACTTTCCCTTAACTCCAAATCGTTTAACTCCTCGCAGAGGTGACACACGAAGATATGCTCTGTCTCCGATTTCATAGACTACCACCTTGCGTTTCGAGTCTGCATAACTCTTCTGCCTGGACTGAGCTACCTTCAGTCGGTCTCAAATCAACTTAACCTTCTCTTCTGACTCTTTGATCAAATCTGGTCCAAACAACTGACGGTCTCCAACTTCATCCCACATTAACGGTGTTCTGCACCTTCTTCCATACAGGGCTTCGAAAGGTGCCATCTTCAAACTGGCCTGGTAGCTATTGTTGTATGAGAACTCCACATAGGGCAAATTATCATCCCAACTAGATCCATAATCTAGCGCACAAGCTCTCAACATGTCCTACAGAATCTGATTGACTCTCTCGGTCTGTCCATCTGTCTGCGGATGAAAGACCGTACTGAACTCTAGCCTGGTACCCAAAGTCTGGTGCAGCTGGTGCCAAAACTTTGAAGTAAATTGTGTCCCTCTATCTGATACGATGGTCCTCGGAACTCCATGCAGACATACGATCTTGGTCATATATATCTTGGCCAACTTCGCACTTGTATATGTGGTTTTCACTGGGATAAAGTGAGCCACTTTGGTCAAACGATCCACTACTACCCAAATAGAATCATATCCCGATCGGGTCCTGGGTAATCCGGTGATAAAATCCATGCCAAGCTTATCCCACTTCCATTCGGGTATCGGCATAGGCTGCAGTAGTCCTGACGGCTTCTGATGTTCTGCCTTCACTCTTTGACATACATCACATACGGCTACATACTCGGCAATATCCTTCTTCATACCAGTCCACCAGAAACGCTCCTTCAAATCCAAATACATCTTGGTGTTTCCGGGGTGTATCGAGTATGGCGAGTTATGAGCTTCCTGAAGTATCAACTTCCTGATCTCTGCATTATTGGGCACATAAACACGGTCCTCGAACCACAAAGTGTCGTGCTCATCTTCACGAAAACCTTTGGCCTTTCCTTTGCTCATTCTCTCCTTTATTTCGACAATTTCCTTGTCATCCTTCTGAGCTTCTCGAATTTTTCCCAATAATGTTGACTGAACCTCCAATGCTGCAACAAAACCTCTAGGAACTATCTCCAAACGAAGCTCCCTGAGATTCTCGGCTAACTCCTTTGGCAATCCTCCGCTTACGAGGGTATTGGCATAACTCTTCCAGCTCAGAGCGTCTGCTACGACATTGGCCTTGCCTGGATGATAGTGCAACTTCATATCATAATCCTTTATGAGCTCCAACCATCTCCTTTGCCTGAGATTTAGCTCCTTCTGCGTGAAAATGTACTTCAAACTCTTATGATCCGTGTACACATCACAACAGTTTGCAATAAGAAAATGTCTCCAGGTCTTGAGTGCATGCACTACGGCTGCTAACTCCAAATCATGCGTGGCATAATTCAACTCATGCGGTCGAAGTTGTCATGAGGCATATGAAACAACTCTCCCGTCCTGCATAAGCACACCTCCAAGTCCTAAGCGCGACGCGTCGCAATATGCTTGGAAATCCTTGCGTATATCCAGGAGAATCAGTACTGGGGCTGTAACCAACCGTTTCTTCAACTCCTGGAAACTTGCCTCACATTCATCAGTCCATTTGAATTTGGTGTCCTTCTTCAACAACTCCGTCATAGGCTTCGCAATCTTGGAAAAATTCTCAATGAATCTCCGATAGTATCTCGCGAGTCCTAGAAAACTGCAGATCTCTCCTATTGAGGTGGGTGCCAACCACTCAGTGACTGACTGAACCTTGGTGGGGTCTACTGCCATACCTTCTCCTGATATAACATGGCCTAGAAATCCAACTTCCTTCAACCAAAACTCACACTTGCTGAACTTGGCATACACCTGATGTTCCCTGAGCTTCTCGAGAACTAAACGCAAGTGTTCCTTGTGCTCCTCTTCATTCTTCGAGTATACCAAAATATCATCAATGAACACCACAACAAACTTATCCAAGAACTCCATGAACACCTTATTCATCATACTCATAAAATAGGCAGGGGCGTTTGTCAATCCAAATGACATAACCGTATACTCATATAACCCGTACCTCGTGGTGAAAGTTGTCTTAGGTATATCCTGTTCTCGAATCTTTAGCTGGTGATATCTTGATCGCAAATCGATCTTTGAAAACACTTTAGCTCCTTGTAGCTGGTCAAACAAATCATTGATCATCGGCAACGGGTACTTGTTCTTGATCGTCAGTTCATTCAACGCGCGATAATCAACAACCATTCTCAAGGATCCATCCTTCTTCTCAACCAAGAGCACTGGGGCTCCCCATGGTGATGAACTTCGTCGAATGTACCCTTTCTCCAATAACTCCTTAATCTGCTTCTTGATTTCCTCCAGATCATTTGCAGGCATCCGGTATGGTCTCGTCGATATCGGTCCGGTGCCTGGCAATAACTCTATCAAAAACTCAAAGTCTCGATCCGGCGGCATGCCTGGTAACTCCAATGGAAATACATCTGGGTAATCCTTCACTATAGGCACTTCTTCCTGAACAACTCCGAAGAGAGAATTTACTTGGGCCCTCCTCGGCGCATGCCTGGAAACATACTTGATCCTTTTTGCCTCCGGGGTGGTGAGCAGAATTGACCTACTAGCACAGTCAATGTTTCCTCCATACTTTGATAGCCAATCCATACCAAGTATCACATCCAATCCTTGCGACTCCAAAATTATTAGATCGGAGGGGAAAATATGGCTACCAATGGTTAAGGGTATCCGATCGCACCATCGGCTGGCCATATACTCTGCACCTGGTGAGCTTACTAGCTAGGGTGTCCTAAGGGCTAAAGTGGGTAACTTAAACTTGTCCGCAAATCCCCTTGAAATGTATGAATGCGATGCACCAGTATCAAATAGTACAAGAGCGGTAAACGACTTAACCAAAAACTTACCGATAACTGCATCTGGCTGCCCTTCAACCTCCTCTACGTTCACGTGGTTCACTTGTCCCCTGTTGAAAGGGTTGGGCTTCTTCCCAGAGCTTCCATTGCCATCACCATTCTTTGCTTCAGAACATTCAGTGGCGTAATGTCTAGTCTTCCCGCACTTGAAACAAGTAGTGTGACTTAGATCCTTCTTGGCGGGCGTTGCTGGGTTAGAGCGGTTCTGATTGCTGCCTGCTCCATTCCCGTTTCCATTCTTGGGGCCACTGTGGTTACACGAGCTTCCTCCATTGTGGGTATGGGAAAACCCTCCTGAGTTTGAGGTATAACGAGGCTTCTGCTGGGCTCCTGAATTGTACTTCCCTTGTCCATACTTCCTCTTGCGACTCTCAATTTGCTGCTGCTTCCCTTCAATCATAAGAGCCCTGTCTACCAATTCTTGATAGTTAGCGAATGTCGCTACCATCAACTGCATGCTCATCTCATCATTTAGCCCTTCCATAAACTTCTCCTTCTTCGCGGCATCGGTGGCCACATCATCTGGGGCATAGCGGGCTAACTTACTGAACTCATCCATGTATTGCCCCACCATACGGTTTCCTTGGCGCAAGTTGCGAAACTCACGCTTCTTCATGCTCATAGCCCCAGTTGACACATGTGCGGTGCGAAATGCTTGCTGAAACTGATCCCAAGTGACATTGGCTATAGGGAAAGTGGTCATGTAATTCTCCCACCATGCGGCTGTGGGTCCATCCAATTGATGTGCGGCAAAACGCACCTTCTCAGCATCTGTGCAACCTGCAGTGGTCAACTCCCTTCCAATCCTGCGTAGCCAGTCATCAGCAACTATTGGCTTGGTGCTACTGGAAAACACCAGCGGTTGCAACCTCAGAAAACGGGCTAAGTTGTCAACTGGAGGTGGTGGCGGTGGGTTGTTGTTGTTGTTGCCTTGGTTATGGACTAGTTGCTGTATCAAGGCATTCTGCTGCTGGATCAACTAAGTGATCTCCGGTGGGAAGACAAATCCGGTATCACGTCTCAGAGGCATCTGATGGGTTTAGAGGGAAGAGATTAGAATAGAATGAGGTCTAGTGAGAAAGCACTACCCATATGCGCATGAGACACCCACAATCATATCACACCAAATCAATTCAAGCCGGGGCATACAATCAGTCTAGAACTACCGTTACAAAAGTGCTCGGACTACTACTATGTACATGGGGGAATACTGCTAATCATATGGTGGTCATCTAGAAATTTTGATTGGTGGAATACTCTATGATATCTGCTCCAGCTTCGTCTTCATAATCATCATCACTATCATCAGGGTCGGAGTCGGTGACGTCGATGATGATGTAGTCTTCAGAACGAATTTCCTTGGGTTCGTCGTCTTCTCCTCCTGGCGCGGGGTCTCCCATGAATACTCCTAGCTTCCTTGTCAGGTCGTCATTCTTCTCCACTAGTATTGCGATTTCCTCCTCGTATCCGTCGCGTGTATACTTGAGTTCCTCTTCTAGCTCCATGTTCCTGGTAATCGCCTTCTTCAAGTCTATCATGCTCGCGCACATCTGATTCTCCTGTCGTCGAATGTGCTAGTTTAGCTCCTAGATAAAACCTGCAATGGACCTGTCCCTCCTGGTGCTGATCATCTCCCATTGCTCATCTCGGCGCCCACATATATGGTAAATGGTGTCCTTAAGTTCCTTGTGATAAACTTCGCTAATGTGTCCCATGGTGATGTGGGCTGCCATGCTCTTTCCTAGACCCCAGGTCGGTGCATCGAAGGAAAACTCTATGGGCTCAGTAACTGGCGTGAATGTCCTTCCTGGAACTTGAACTTGAATCATCCAATGCTCCTCTTCTAGTAAAGTGGCGGTGTAGGCCCCGGTGAAGCTTGCTATTCCAATGTTCAGGTACGTAGTGACTTCCTTCAAGTGTCGTCCAAATGGTGTGTCTTCATCCGGTTGTGCAAACTTGTTCCCTGAGTCCGCCATCCTAAAGAGTAGAAAATGGAGAGGAGTCAGAAATGAGTAGAGAAGAGTGACCTATGGCTCATCTTAGTAGTCGTGTCCTACATTCAGTGTGTGCTTTGATACCATCTTGTAGCGATCCGACCTCAGACGGTCAAATCTCTGTGCTCAGTGTCATCCCCGGGTCGGTAATGCTGACACACATAGTACTTGAATGGATTTATAACAGAGTAGCAATCACACACTTATTACATTGATAGTCTCAAGAGAGAACTTATTACAATAAATATGGCTTAAGGCCATCTAAATAAGATAACAGCAGAAGGCTTGGAAGATAAAGTGAGTCCATCAACTCCAATGGCATAGCTGAGTGCACGACAACGACCTAGCGCACCTTACTCTTCGTCTGAAAAGTCTGCAACATGATATGTTGCAGCCCGAAAATGGGTCAGCACATGGAATATGCTGGCAATGTAACACAGTAGAGCAATGAACAAGTAAAAGCTATCACTACATGCATATATGGCTGGTGGAGGCTCTATGGTTACAATATTTTGCGAAAAGCCAATTTTTTCCTACAGCAAAGGAATATATTTTATTTAACTATCATGGTAGTTGAAACATTGAGAAGGTTCCTCCAACTCAATCCCAATTAAAAGTAATTATCAACCCAACAAATTAATTTAGAGTGATGAGATCAACATGATAATCCAAGACCCAGATACTCAAGATGTCCATAACGGGGACACGACTAATCATGATTAGTTTGTACACTCTGCAGAGGTTTGCGCACTTTTCCCCACAAGACTCGATCTCCTCCGTTGGATTTCTCACACTACATGGTGTTTGAGAAACGGATGACCAAGACACAGTCTTTCAGAAGCAATAACTCTAACCCTGGGTAGACAGTACCAACCTACATCCCCTACATCTGCTAGCCTACCACTTGAAGAGGTCATGCAACATACTCAACTATGCTAGAGCCCATAATAGCTTGTGGCTGCACACGGAAGTTTCTAGCATGAATAATCTTATGATCCATTTGAGCCTGGGTGGCGAGCCGTAGGATGATCACACGAGTCCTCCGGGATATCCTAGGACAACAGTGGATTCTCCAGGTGCCCGCAACCAATCCACCCAGATGTGTATTTAAGTAGCCACCTTAAGTTAACCATTAATTAAGAACCTCACATTGGTCATGGATACACTCAAACCCAATCCACGTCTACGAGCATAGCATGACAATATAAGCATAACGTAGAAGTAACTCCCAAGGGTTTGGTAATAAAAGGGCAATAGGTTCTACCTCATAATCTACTTCCCGAAACCCACAAGTTAATCACATCCTAATCATGCAATGTTTGAGGATTGTATCTAATACATAAAACTGGGTATGAGAAGAGTATGATCAATGTGTTACTTGCTTTGCTGATGATCCGCAAACCCTAGAGACTCGTAGTAGCACGCTTCGCACTCCGGGAATTCTATCGCAAACAAACAATAGCGTACATAAGCAATCAAGCAAAGATGCATGGGTAAAACTCAAATAAGAAGATCGAATCTGAAAACTCAACTGAAGAGATTCGATCTGCAAAAAGATTCAATCGAATCGGAGCTACGGAACTGAAACTACGGTCAAAAGAACTTCGAATTCAAATCTGCTTGAAACCAAATTTTAATTTGTCGAAAACCTTGTTCAAGTTGTTTAAACAGAAAGGGGGCTCGAGACGAAGATTTTGGCGTTGGTTTCACTAGATTTGCGCAGACGGTTAAGAAACGGCGAGGGTTTTAAGATGAGGGGCTAATCTGTAATAAAAATAATCGTGGATAGGTCCCTGGCCTAAAAATGCAATTTTGAACTTTTTCTTGGCCTAAAAATTCAATTTTGAAAAATGCATATTTTTCTATTTCGAATAAAATAGCAATAAAATCCAAAATAAATTATTTATTTGATTTTAACATTTTCCTCCAATATTTCATTTATTTTGGAGAAGTCATATTATCTCCTCTCATATATTTTAATTTGAAATATTTTCGGAGAGAAAAATAATTAAAACCAAAATGATCCTTGTTTCGATATTTGAGAAAATTCAAATATGAAAACGGTGAAATCCCCAACTCTCTCCGTGGGTCCTTGAGTTGCTTAGAATTTCGAGGATCGCAAAACAAAATGCAATAAAATATGATAAGCATGAATGACCTATGTATAACATTCCAAATTGAAAATTTGGGATGTTACATAAACAGATTCCGAAAAATCTACAAAAATATTTTTTGTCAGTTTTGGAATAATTTAGGATTTTGGGAATAAAGAAACTCCCAGGAAGCCTACCCTGGTGGGCACAAGATACCAGGGCACGCCAGGCATGCCTGGCGCGCCCAGGTGGGTTGTGCCCACCTGGGGCACCTTCCGGACTCCGTTTTTCTTCTATATACTTGTCCTGTAAGATAAAAATTCTATATATACTTCCCGAACCTGTTAACCACCGTATTGCGAAGAAATCCTCTGTGCTCTTTTCTTGTTGTTTTTGGTCAGATTTATCAAGCCAGGCATCATGTCTTCCTACTCCTCCAACAACATGGAAGAAGATGCTTGGCTGATGAAGATCGAGACGAAGAGGGAGGAGCCTACGGACGCCGTCAAGGGAGGCAAGGGCAAGGAAGCTACCGTAAATCCATCCTCGGTGACAGCACAAGCACTGCTGGCCGAGGAGGAGGAAGAAGATATCCTTAAGCCCTACCTTACTCGTCTTACCCCCGCTGAGATTGAAACTTTTCGTGTCATTGAAATAGTTCGCATGAAAATAAGTATCTCACTCACGAAAATATTCTGCATCAAGAGCATATTGTCCATCTCCGGAGCGTCATCCGTCGGCTGCAGGATCTCTTGACCCTTAAGGATAGGATCGCTTCATCACCACCATCACCTTCTTCACCACCAAAGTAGAACTGAGTATCGGGTATGGGCACTTCCCTTGGCTTCCGCCAAGCTTGGGGGAGGTGCCCCGGTATCGTATCATCCCACTATCTTTTTGCTTTTACTTATCTTAGTTCAATCTTTTGCTTGGATTAATAAAGTTTAGTATGATCTTTTCCTCTTTGAGAGTTTGCTTAGTGATCTATCATTGTTATCGTGTGCAAGTTATATAATAAAGTTGGTTCGAGTTTTTACTTTCTTTACTTTCATGTTGCAAATAAAGAAAATGAAAAGAGAGCAAACGAAAGAAAGGAAATAAATCAATAAGATCATATACTAATCCTATGGTAGGTGATAGCACCACATAAGGAAAAGTATAAGTAAGAAAATTTTATTAGAGATTGACAAACATAGCATTGGTCAGTGATGCAACTCATGGAAGAATTAATAAGGGAAGGGAAGATTCACACATAAATATACTATCCTAGAAATCTTTTGTGATTGTGCGCCCTCATCAAAATTTTATATACCGAAATTGTTGACGTTGTACCAGGAAGTCAATGTAATGGTTTATGTATGTTTATATTCACATAGATCCTTTAACATGTGATGCTTGCCCCCTATCTTTGCTAGCCAAACATTCCGCACTAAGTAGAGTACTACTTGTGCATCCAAAAACCCTTAAACCCAAATCTTTTTCAAGTGTCCACCATACCTACCTAGGGATTGAACAAGATCCCTTAAGTAAGTTGTCATCGGTGCAAAAAGGCAATAAAAATTGCTTCTAAATATGTGAGATCTTTTAGTGTAAGAGAAAATTGAGTGTTGCATGAATTTGGATGACAAAGAATAAAAGCGACAGACCTGCATAATAAAGGTTGTCATCTTAAGGGGCAATGTAACGTGACGTTCTTTTGCACTAAGGGGTTGAGCATGCAAACAAATAAGCGCATGGTAACCTCTGCTTCCCTCTACGAAGGGCCTATCATTTACTTTTATGTATTTACTTTTATGCAAAGAGTCAAAGTTTTCCTTCTATTCCTTTTATTTTTCTCTTTTGGCAAGCATCATGTGGTGAGGAAAGATCTAGGCACATATGTCCAGTTGAATATAGATATCATGAGTTATTATTGTTGACATCACCCTTGAGGTGAGTATGTTGGGAGGTTAAACTATAAGCCCCTATCTTTCTATGTGTCCGGTTGACACGTTTTGCTCATGTGTACTCGGTGAGTGTTAGCAATCATAGAAGACTATATGATGGTTGAGTATGTCGACTTGCCTAAAGGCTCCGACACGTGACCCTTCCTGAAAAGATGATGAATTGTAGTTGCAAAGTTGACTGAGAACATAGTTTGTTGGTTTCTAATAGAGTTTTTGCTTTATGCTTTGATTGTGTGATGAACTATCACTTATTCATGGGAAGTGTATGATAAAAGTTCTATGATAAAAGTGTTTTGTTTAAATTTGTTACTGTTATAATAATCAACATGATGCTTCTGTGTCCGTATTTTGTTTTTATCGACACCTCTCTCTCAAAGCATGTGGACATGTTTTTCGATTTTGGTTTTCGCTTGAGGACAAGTGAGGTCTAAGCTTGGGGGAGTTGATACGTCCATTTTGCATCATATTTTCTTACTATTATTTATAATGTTTGTATCCATAATAATGCTTTTTGGAGTAATTCTAATGCCTTTCCTCTCATAATTTGCAAGGTACACACCAAGAAGGAGAATTCCGGCAGCTAGAAATCTGGACCTGAAAAAGCTACGTCAGGCCACCTATCCTGCACAACTCCAAATGAGCTGAAACTTTACGGAGATTTTTTATGGATTATTTAAGAAATATTGGAGCCAATAACTACCAGAGGGGGGCCACCAGGTGGGCACAACCCACCTGGGGGCGAGGCTCCCTAGGCGCGCCCTGCTGGGTTGTGGCCTCCTCGACCCACCTCCGGTGCCCATTTTCTGGTATATAAGTGATTTTGACCTAGAAAAAATAACCAGAAGACTTTTGGGACAGAGCGCCGCCGTCTTGAGGCGGAACTTGGGCAGGAGCACTTTTGCCCTCCGGTAGAGCGATTTTGCCGTGGGAACTTCCCTCCCGGAGGGGGAAATCATCGTCATCATCATCACCAACAACTCTCCCATCTTGGGGAGGGAAATGTCCATCAACATCTTCACCAGAACCATCTCATCTCAAACCCTAGTTCATCTCTTGTATTCAATCTTGTTACCGGAACTATAGATTGTTGCTAGGGGTTGACTAGTAGTGTTGATTACATCTTGTAGTTGATTACTATATGGTTTATTTGGTGGAAGATTATATGTTCAAATCCATTATGCATATTAATACCCCTCTGATCATGAGCATGTTGATTATTTGTGAGTAGTTACTTTTGTTCTTGAGGTCACGGGAGAAATCATGTTGAATTAATCATGTGAACTTGATATGTGTTCGATATTTTGATAGTATGTATGTTGTGATTCCCTTAGTGGTGTCATGTGAACGTCGACTACTTGACAGCCCACCATATTTGGGCCTAAGGGAATGCATTGTGGAGTAGTAAATAGATGGTGGGTTGCGAGAGTGACAGAAACTTAAACCCCAGTTTATGCACTATTTCGTAAGGGACCGATTGGATCCTAGAGTTTAATGCTATGGTTAGGATTTATCCTTAATACTTTTGTTGTAGTTGCTTGCGGGAGGGTTAATCATAAGTAGGAGGTTTGTTCAAGTAAGAACAGCACCTAAGCACCGGTCCACCCACATATCAAATTATCAAAGTAGCGAACACAAATCAAACCAACATGATGAAAGTGACTAGATGAAATTCCCGTGTACTCTCAAGAACGCTTTCTTATCATATGAGACCGTTTTGGCCTGTACTTGTTCAGCAACTGGAATGTATTTTGCATCTTTCTTAACGCTTTTCCTCTTGTTTTGGACTCTAATTTGTATGATTTGAATGAAACTAACCCGGACTGACGCTGCTTTCAGCAGAACTACCATGGTGTTGTTTTTGTGCAGAATAAAAGTTCTCGGATTGGAACGAAACTTTGCGAGGTTTTTTTATACAAATAAAGAAAAATACTGGAGCCAAGAACCACTGGAGGGGGGCACCTTGAAACTGACGCTATAAAATCACATATTCTCAGGAAAAAAATCAGGGAGAAAGTATTATTGTGTTTCATGAGATGGAGCCGCCGCCACCTCTTGTTCTTCATTGGGATGCCAGATCTGGAGTCCGTTTGGGCTCAAGAGAGGGGGATCTTCGATCTTCGTCATCACCAACCCTTCTCCATCACCAATTCCATTACTTCCCACCGGGAGTGAGTAATTCCTTCATAGGCTCGCTGGTCGGCGAGGAGTTGGCTGAGATTCATCACGTAATCGAGTTAGTTTTGTTAGGGCTTGATCCCTAGTATCCATTATGTTCTGAGATTGATGTTGCTATGAGTTTGCATGCTTAATGCTTGTCACTTTGGGCCCGGGGGCCATGATTTCAGATCTGAACCATTTATGTTATCACTATTATATCTATGTTCTAGATCTGATCTTGCAAGTTATAGTCACCTACTACATGTTATGCTCCAGCAACCCCAGAGTGACAATAGTCGGGACACTTCCCGGTGATGACCGTAGTTTGAGAAGTCCATGTATTTATCGTGTGTTAATGCTTTGTTCTGATTCTCTATTAAAAGGAGGCCTTAATATCCCTTAGTTTCCAATAGGACCCCGCTGCCACGGGAGTGTAGGACAGAAGATGTCATGCAAGTTCTTTCCATAAGCACGTTTGACTATTTACGGAATACATGCCTACATTATAGTTATGAACTGGAGCTAGTGTCGTATCGCCCGAGGTTGTAACTGTCAAATGATGAATATCATCCAACAAATCGAATGCCTACGATTTTCCTACATATTGATCTTGCTAAGTTACTACTGTTGTTGTTACTACTGTCACTGTTACAAAACTATTACTATCACTGTTACTATTACTGTTGCTGCTACCACTACTATCAAAGCAATCATATTACTGTGCTACTGATCACTTTGCTGCAGATAATTAATCTCCAGGTATGATTAAATTGACAACTCAGTTGCTAATACTTGCAAATATTCTTTGGCTACCCTTGTGTCGAATCTATAAATTTGGGTTGAATACTCTACCCTCGAAAACTGTTGCGATCCCCTATACTTGTGGGTTATCAAGACCTGTTTCTGGCGCCGTTGCCGGGGAGCATAGCTATATCTGTGGAGTCACTTGGGATTATTATCAAATTGTCACTATGAAGAATCTGAAGGATGCTAAGACTAAGATTTTTCCCTCTAAGACGAGGGGAGGTAAGGAACTGCCATCTAGAGATGTAAATGGTACGGATAATTTCCGTTCCGAATCCGCTTCCGCATCCGTTTTTGAGGATATGGTATGCACTTACACAAATCCGGCGGATATGGATGCGGATACGGATATTGGTCAACCGAATATCCGGCGGATACAGTAGAGGATATGGTATTGGTAATATCCGGCGGATATGGATTATCCGGTATTTTTTGCGGATTATCCGTGGTTGTCAAATAGGATTATCCGATAAATTTAGCCCAATTAAGAAGCCCAAATGCCCACGCAGACCAGTAATAAAAATCACCACATATAAATAGAATTTAACCTAACCCTAGTACGAGACCAGAATCACAATTCACACGCAGCTGTCGACCTTGGTCATCTTAGCGTCGTCTTTTCTTGCGCCGCGAGCGGCGGCCGTATCTCTTCGGCAAGTCGGCTGTCCGGCACAACGAGCAAAGATGCTGGCGCTGATCCAAGGAACGGAAGTGAGCAAGAACTTTGACCTTTATTTTTTTAGATGCAATGAATCATGCAAGTTTAGGGCATCGAAGGACGAAGGTAGGTACGTTGTATCCATGAATGCATCCACGGCTCCACGCCATGCAGGTGCAGCTTCTCTTCTCTACATGCACAGCGGGTCATGGTGGTAGTCTGGTAGATCGCCGTGAGCAAAATCGGTGCTGGTCGCGGCCATGATCTACACTACACCCATACATGACGAGGGGTAATCCACATTTACGCCGGTGGCGTCGATGCTCTACGTAGTGCGTACATATACGTCGACGGCGTCGAGACGATGCTCTGTGTAGTGCGTACATATACGTCGACGGCGTGGAGACAACGCTCTGCGTACATATATGCCGGCACGGGCCCGGCGCATCCGACGGTGGTCTGCCACTTCATACATATATGTCGGTGGTGCGTCGGTGGTCTACGTACATACACACTTTGGAATACTTAGTATGAACAAGTATGAACATTGGCAGTGGTTCCTTCTTCCTTGCATGTAGTCACGTACAAGTATGAATACCAAGTTAATTTGTAGTCAAGTAGAGTAGGCTTCATCTTAGTAAACTACAAAACAGTATGAATCTATGATGTTTACTGTCTTACTTGCTGCAGCGTCTAAGATATTAATTCTTTTGATCAAGGTTACTAGTTACTAATATATTGTTGTTCTTTCTGTTGATCGTCTGAAAAAGATATTGGTAAATCAGGCCTCTTTGCACGTATCATCCGATATTTTTTGGCCGTTTCCGGTCCGAATCCGCTCCGCCTTCGCTCCAGATCCGTAGTCCGATATAATCCGCATTCGAATCCGCATCCGGTCATTATCCGCTCCGCTCCGAATCCGATGAAAAATATGGTAAAGGATATGGTAAAAGCATTATCCGATCCGATCCGTTTACATCCCTACTGCCATCTAGCTCTGCACTTGATTCACCTTCTGTTATAAGTAAACTTGTAACACCACCACATGCTATTAATCCTGATATGTCGCAAGTTATTGATGATGCCACTTCTGCTATGAATGATAGTTATGATGATGCTAGTACCTTGCTTCATGATAATGTGCCACTAGGTGAATTTCTTGATGAACAACTTGCTAGAGTAAGACAACATGAGATTGTTGAAACTGATGAAGAGCTTGAAACTAAAAATCTTGAAACACCTATTAGAACTAGCAATCCTAGATATGAATTGCCAAAGGTACCGGAAGGTTATGTTATGAATGGGGAGACAGCTAGAGATATTCTTGCTTGTAAGGATAGAGATGATCTAGAAAAATTATTATGCAAGTATAAAGAAAAGACTTTGAATGCTAAAATGAAATGTGATCCTCAGTTTGCTATTTCACCTATCTTTGTTGACGCTAAGGATTATGAATTCTCTGTCGACCCAGAGTTGATTACTTTGGTTGAATCTGATCCTTTCCATGGTTATGAAACTAAAACTGTTGTGGCACATCTTACTAAGTTGAATGGCATAGCCACCCTTTTTTCTCATGATGAGAAAATTCACTATTATTATATTCTCAAATTATTTCCGTTCTCATCAAAGGGTGATAAAGCTTGGTACAATACTCTTGCTCCTAGTTGTGTGCGTCGTCCCCAGGACATGATTTATTATTTCTCTAAAAAATATTTCCCTGCTCATAAGAAACAAGCTGCCTTACAGGAAATATTTAACTTTGTGCAAATTGAAGAAGAGAGTCTCCCACAAGCTTGGGGAGGCTTCTCCAATTGGTTAATGCTTTGCCGGATCATCCTCTTAAGAAAAATGAAATACTTGATATCTTCTATAATGGACTAAGCGATGCTTCTAGGGACTTCCTAGATAGTTGTGCTAGTTGTGTTTTCAGGGAACAAACTATTGGGCAAGCTGAAGAATTATTGAATAACATATTGAAAAATTATGATGATTGGACTCTTCCTGAACCACCGCCTAAACCCACTCCGAAGAAGAGGGGTATCTTATATCCTAGTCCTGAAGATATGCAAGAGGGAAAGAAATCTATGAGAGAAAAAGGTATTAAAGCTGAGAATGTCAAAAATTTACCTCCTATTGAAGAGATACATGGGCTTGATACACCACCACCACCTAAAGTGGTAGAGGTAAATTCTCTAATGAAATTCAATGATAATGATAATCCTCACAATATGCACCCAAGCCAATGCCTTTATGAGCTTGAAAATCTATTATATAATTAAAACAGGAGACAAATAAGTCATCACGTTTGTCCACATATGCTAATATTATTTACACCGTTTGATCAAAATAGTAATGGTTGGGATTTAAAAGTTTTACGTAACGCAGGTTAGCATGTATGTACCAAGGTTTTGAGTTGTCACGTGTATATATTATATGCAAAGAGGGCAGGAATCAGGAACGTTTTTTTATTCTTTTTGAGGGCCGGCATATGTACGCAAAGTGGACTCGGATGAGGAAAGGAATCATGGAGCGTTTAAAAAAAGGGAAATGTTTGTGGCCGGGGTGCCGGCCGAACCGTTTCACCGGTCATGCTCCGCACGTTGGATCTCTTTTGATCCAAGGACGCTATCTGCGCCACGTGTTTACCAGACCCATGTTCTTTTTTAAACGCGCACGGGCTATTCCTTCCCCAGTTTTTGCTGCAACCGCACGGGGGAGGCATTTCAGTGCGAGGAGGCAGGGCGGCTGTGTTTGGCGACCGCTGGGCGACGGGGTTGTTGGCGCCCGGAGATCAGGAGCAGCGGCGGCCCAGGACGGATCTTGATTCTCCGGCGATCTATGCCCCCCGGATGGTAACTCTCCCCTGGTGCTCTCCCTTTCGTTGTTGTCTCCCCCTCCCCCATTTGCATTAGGGTTATGGGGCGGGGGTTGCCGTTTGTGTTCCCGCGGGCCGCCGCCAACGCCGGCGCGGATGGGGACGGGGTGGTGTTCCCGCGGGTCGAGGGAGGGGGCGGGGTGGTGTTCCCGCGGGCCGAGGGAGGGGCGAGGTGGTGGAATTGATGCTTCTGGTGGCTAGGGATTTGGGATTGGGATTAGGATTTTTTGTTCCTCCACAGACTAAGGGATTTTTTGTTCTCGCACATATGCTAGGTTGTGACAACGGCCGCCGCCGCTGGCCGGCCACCACGGCCGCCATGGCGGCCGGAGGGGCAGGGGCTTCCCATGCGCAGGTGGGTACGGACTGCATAGAGCAGAATACAGTTGTCCTGCCCATTTCCCCAACTTATTTTTCTCTTGGGTTCACAGTCCATGTGTCCTGCATACTCGATTGAATGACTATGATAGTTCATATAAGTAACAAATCTGATGTAGCTTTGGGCACTTGGTAGTTGGTACTGTTTTCACTTAATTTCTTCTTCTTCAAGTTCAGTTTAATACTTATTCAGGGCTTTCACAACCTGCAGTGTTGTTTGCTATACTACTAAGTTGGTGTGTCATGTTAGATTCTATGCAGAAACTGATGTCAGGCTTATTTCACTGTCGTACGTCAACTAGGAATTATGTTGTCGCGATATCATACTAGGACAATTCATGAGTTTCTTACTAAAATATGTCTTTGCTTTTTTTAGAGGAAAGACACACTTGAATTTGGGTTCTAGTTTAGTCTAACGTCTGTTTAAAGTGTCGCAAGTCAGTTTAAAATGTAGTAGTTTTCTTCATAGGTGTAGGACGTCATGGTGCACACTTCAGATTTTGCTCTGTGATCATTGGAGCATTTCTGTTTGCCGGTTGTAACATTTTGATCTGTGGATTGTATCTTTCCCCACTCGTCGGTTGTAGCGGTCGCCAGGCCACAAAACCTTTGCTTGTAGCTGAAATGTCCACAAGTCCGTAGCCTTTTCTGTTTAGCTGGTATGTAGCTTATTTCCCAAGTGGTTTGCAGCTTGCCTGTTCAACAGTTGCAGTTGTCTGCCCAAACCAGTTTTTAGATGCAAAATGTTGTGGCCTGTGATAAGTTCGGAATGCAACATTAGGGTGACTTTTTTCGAGGTACAAGAGCCTTAGATTTTTAACTGAGATTTATAGTAGTACCTCTAGGTACAGACTTCCCAATTTCAGCTAGTGTCGGTGGTGTTTTTGGAATGTCCGGAGGTCGTACCTTTCTAAATTTGTCGTTAGTAGCTTTTTCAGTGGTGTTAGTAGCTTAAATTAAGCACGCTCCAACTGATGATGTATATTTTTTATGTGTGCTTATATATTTTTCCTTTTGTAGATGTTGCAGGCACCTCTGGTGAGAATGAGGGGAGTAAGAAGGTTCATAAGAAGAATACGAAGAAAGGCAATCTATGTGGCTTTAAGTCAAGGTTTAACTCAAAAAGGCTGGCTGAAATTGGGAAGCAGGTATCACCGGAAAAACAGAGAATCATAAGGAAGGGACCTTTTGGAGACTTGTTGGACATCCGGTCTTTCAAGGTGCCCCATGAGCTCATTGAGTTTGTTGTGATGAACACGAATCACATACTCTCTGAGTTCAAACACAAGAACAAATCCATCACCTTCAGCAAGCTCATGGTAAAAAGGATTTTCAACGTGCCATCCGGTGATAGACCCGTGAAGCTTCTTAAGAAGAGTGATGAACATGATCTTCACACCATCTACAAGGAGGGGAACAGGGCTCCAATCGCCCATGTTGTCAAGTTGCTCATTAGTTGCGACGATGAGGACGTGGTTATGATAAATATGACTTGGGCACTCCTTGCGTTGGCAACAGCGAGGAGGTTGGGGTCTTTCAAGAGAACAAGAGGATGCAAGAAAATACAGAAAAAGTAGCAGAGTTTCAGATCGCTTCATGACTTCCCATGTTAGCGGTATGCAATGCAACATTATGAAATAGCTCCATCTTTTTTCTTTGCTGCATGAAACCTTTTATACATTTCTATAGCTCGCATTTATGTTTTTGTTGGCTAATGTCCTTTTCCATTCTATGCAGATCATATACATGGATCATATTGATATCCCGGCTGGCCTCCCAAATGAGCATGCCATTGATTATTCTGTGTCGAGGATACGTTTTGTTTGTCAAAAGGATTTTGATTGGTTGGATAAAGTTGACAAGAACAAGCTCACTCTTGTCCAACCTTTCTACGGGAAACACACCCAAGTAATTTTGCTACATCCCGCCTATATATTTCCTTTGCCAATGGAGTATTAACACCCCTCTGTTTTTTGCGCACTGAATTTGCATGTAGCAATCTTAGCTTTTCCATTTAGGTTATGGCAACCTTCTTATTTCCGCCACTCATGTTTTGTTTTCCTAGATCCGGAGTTTGTGCAATACCCCCAATGCAGCACAACTCGAGGGACAGGAAGTTGGTGCTGAAGCAGCCAGTGGGCAGGGAGTTGGTGCTGAAGCACCTAGTGGCCAAGGAACTAGTGGCCAAGGAAGCCAAATTCAAGGTGCTGAAATTCAAGCAAAGGACTCTCAATCAAACGAGGCTCAACAAAATGTTGATGCTGAACCACACCTATCATCATCGCTCAACGATTGGCTGCAACAATCATTCCCTAGCATGCAAGATCTAAGGGTACTTTTTCCCCATCTACATTATCTTTTTCTTTGTATTCATTTCCTATTTACCTTTGGCTTCACATTATTCATTATACCCAGTTGCAAGTGTATTTTTTTGCCGCATCCTTCATTCTGATGTGCTACAACCATGTTCTGTTTTTGCTTCATATGTGGTTTAAGTTCTTACCTACTAGGATTTTGCTACATCCATATGTCTAGTGTGCTACAACTACATTCTGTTTTTGCTTCATCCATATCATAATTTTGCTACATCCATATCAATAATTTGCTACCTAGAAGTATAGATTATTTGTTTATGCTTCATCCATGACAGTAAATTGCTACAATCACACTGTTTATTTGACACATAGTGACACAGTAGCATACCTACTTGTTTCTCGCTTCATCCATACCTCTAATGTGCTACACCCACATTTGTGTTTTTTTTGAATCCATACTTTTCAAAATCTGGAGGATATAGATGACTAAAATGTTCAACACTTGCCTTCTTGTAGGTACCAACTCAGTTTCAAATGTTGTACGACAAGCACAAGGGTATTTTTGCTGCGGAGGTCGATGATGTAGTAGGCAAGTTTGGACAGTGTTTAAAGGGATTGCAGTGCAACCAGATGGACGCTCTCCTTCATGATGTTGGAGACGCCATCACAGCTACCAATGAGCCCAACTTTTCCTTTGAAGCACCTAGCATGGACGAATATCGCGGAAAAGAGAATGATGCTAAAGTTGTAAATGCCGGCATTAGTGCTCAAGCTCAAGCTGAAGGTACAACACCTAGCATCAATAAGGATGAAGTCACCGGATTGAACCTACAAGTTGCAACAGAGGCTGTTGAAACTCGTGAGAAACAAAGAGTGAGTTTCGAGATGGAAGGCAACATCTCACCTCACAGCCCCCCACTCTTCTACGATGCACCCAGGAGTGTGACAGCCGACATTTGGGACGACGAGCCATCATGTGAGTTGTTCCCAAAGGGCTCCAAAGACTATGAGTTGATGCATTGCACGAATGAGCCTACAATCAAGAAGAGCACAGTCAGCCCCATCTATGCAAACATCCCCGTGTTTCCTGTTCCAAGCGACGATGACAACCCAAGTATGCTTCCTTCCTCCTGCATCATTTCTTTTTGTTTTTCTCCATGTCATTTTTTGCATTTGTGTGATTGCAGCAAATTCTTTTTGTACAATCCCTTGCAAACTCATCCATTTATTTTTTGCTACAACTCCTAAGATGGTCGCTACAGAAGAGCAAATTGTTGATGCAAGCAGTTTCCCTAGCACACATGACAAGAACACTAGGAAGAAGAGGATGGCCAAAGTTTCGGCCATAAAAAATACCAAGGCAAAGAAGCAAAAGGTCGATGAAGTTGCAGCTATGTATGAGAAATATGTAAAGCATGGGAAACCATTGAGGACATCACAACCCAATGAACAAGTGTGAGCTACCTAAGCCCTATCTGTTTTATCTTTCTATTTTTTATTTTTTCAGCTCAAAACAAATGATTCATTCGGTTGCAACTATGGTAACAGGACACCTTTCATCAAGATAGGTGGATTTTTTATTTGATACAAGAAATTCCTTGTATGCTTCAAGCCTCGAAGGGATATGAATGATGAGGTTATGTCACTATGTATCGAGATGAACAACCTCTCATCTCGTGCAGGAAGCCATAGGGTTGTGAAGAAATACATGTTCTCAGTCCACGCGGGGGTAAGTTTTTGTAAAACCAACCAATGCTTCATTCCTTTTTTCTTCACCTTTTTTCTTGCAACACACACTAACCATTTTGTTGCTTCTTTCAAGTAGATCATACTAAAACAAGACCCATCAACCTTCCAACCACCAGAACTCTTGCCCGAGCTTGAAAGGGCCGTCACAAAGTTCAAGGTTCAAAAGTTTGACCTCGTATGTTTCCCGAGAGCCTTCTTTTGTTTCACACCACAAGTACTTTCAAATATGATCCAATGATGCGACGCGGCTGTAACATTTTTACATGTTCTAAGTACCTTTTTGCCTTTCTTTTGTTTTTTCCAGCTTTTTTCACAATTGTTCATGATCGCCATTGGATAGTTGTTTGCACAAACTTGCTTCACAAGCAGTGGTATGTATTTGACTCAATCCATTCAAAAGGAAAACAATGTCCTTTGAAGAAGCAGGCCAATAACCTAGTAGGGTCATGCTCTCTATTTTAATTTTATGTTTTCCCTTTGATTCATCTACATAAATGCCCTGTTGTCATCTTTACACACCTCATTTTATTTTTCAAACTTTTGTGTGTGTTTTCGGTGGTAGATCGCAAGCTTTGCAACCCTCACACAAGAGTGCAGCGAATTCAATGTTAATGTTGGATCCTTCGCCCATGTTGACCTAGAGGATTACCCAAAGAAAGATACCCTATGAGTTTTCTTTTTGAATTTTGCTTCAATCATGTGTTCCATTTCAACATTTTGTTGTTTCAACTATGCATGGGAACTATGATGGAGAACTTTTTTTAATCTCCCAGATGTGATTGTGGCTTTTTTGGGCTCAAATATGTGGAGAACTATGATGGGAAGTCAATGAGAGAGTTCAAGCAGGTACACATTTTTATTTTTTTGTCTTGTCATTTTGTTACAATGTACTTTCTTTGTTTTCAATACTCATGCAACACAAGAGTAACTAGTATCATACTTGCTTACTTTTTGCATTAATTTTTACAGGAAGACATGGCGCGATACCGCATGGATGTGGCGCACAACCTCTTTATTCACCCAATGAACAATGCCCCAATGGAGCGGGCATTCAGGGAAGTGTTGGCGGCTTGATTTTATGGAAGGTTCAAGACGAACAAGCTCGTTTCTTTGTTAGGTCTAGATCATGTCTGAGGTGGTAGCATTCTGATAGGATTAGAGTAGTGCGCGTTCGTATGTAAACTGATGATACCTCCGGTAAACATATGTGTTCTTTTGGTATGTAAACCGATGATAACTTGTTCTTTGGATGAAGCACTTCTTCTGTTTTAATGGATGTGTTCTTCTGTTTGCCAACATGACCATGCATGGACAATTGTTTTTTGCTTCGCTGGTTCTGAAATATGAAAATATTTCAAACTTCATCCATCGAAGTTTCAAGGGAATCTCTTTGCATTTTTCCCTCAAAACCTTTTCCTTAAAATAATATGTGAATGCTACATTGTCACACTTAAATTGCTGGAAGCTCACAGAAAATAGCTACAACCTTCTGTTAGATTTGTTGCAGAGCCAAAATATACATTTTACCTGCAAATTAGCCACATCCCTACAATATTTTTGCTGGAAGCATAATGTAAATAAGCTTCCTTTCCCAACTTTTGCTGCATAGCCAAATCAACAGTTTAAATCATTCAAGGCTTTTCCTTTTAAAACTTGTTATTTTGCTTCAACCATGTTTAAAAAAGCTTCAACCATGGTTTTAAAAAGCTTCAACCATGTTTCCTAAAAGTTGCAACCATATCTTCAAAAAGATTCAACCATGTTTTTCAAAAGCTTCAACCATGTTTCCTACAAGCTTCAACCATGTTTATAGAAGCTTCAACCATGTTTTTAAAAAGCTGCAACCATGCTTTTCAGAAAGCTTCAAAACATGTTTTCAAGAAGATTCAACCATGTTTTTCAAAAGCTGCAACCATGTTTCCTTAAAGCTTCAAACATGTTTTCAAGAAGATTCAACCATGTTTTCCAAAAGCTGCAACCATGCTTTTCAAAAGCTTAAATCATGTTCTTTTTAAAAATGGATCAAACTGTGGTTACAACAACCATTGAGTACTATTTTCAAAAAAATTAAAAAAAACCCACATTCTGCTTTTTAAAAAAAATTCTACAAATTTTGGCACCATCATACTACAAAAAGTAATCTCTCACAAACATATAACAATAATAATCTTTTTAAATCAACTCTTGCAAAAAGTAACATTCTGCTTTTTCAAACCATGCATGTAGTAATATGTTGCAATCCCACAAAACAAACATTCACAACTAGTCAACACAACTTTTTATCATAAGTCATGGGTTTGTTACAAGGCAATTCATCATTTTTTCCGTCACGAAACATCCTAAAGTGTAAGGATTGTTTTGACACCCGGAGCTTTCGCGCTCACACTCGCAGCAAGAAAAGCGGCAAGGAGTTGGCAGTTCTTCACGTTGTGATCCTCATCTTCACAATATTGGCACGGAGTCGTCTTGTCCCTTGGCTTTGGAGCTTTCTTCGTTTTCGCTGCGTCCTTCTTTGCTTTCTTCTTCATTTCATATTCTCGAAGCTCAATTAGTGGATTCCTTCGCTTCTCTTTTTCCTTTGGCCTCCCCTTCTTTGCTGACTTTGGTGGGTTCCACAGTCCTACGGGGGGTGGATCCGCTGCCCTGTACTTGGACCCCCTGAGACTTGTTCATTTGCTGCATGACCTTGGGCTTCTTCGTCTCCTGCAACCCCATCAGTTGCTCTAGCTTTTATTATAGCAACCCCAACACTGCCCTGATCAATTAGCCCAGAGACAAAACTATAAGCTTCATCACTGAAGCATGCATCAGAAGTGAGTTTCCCAAACTTCCGGCAGAGAGAGTTAAACTTTAGGGAGTTTGTCGTGGGGACGCTGAAATGCATAGCTCTATGCCCATCTCCCGGTTCAGGCGCAAGGTCGGTTGCTCTCTTAGACCATCTTGGAAGCATGTAAGTCACAGGTACCGTTTGCACGTTCAAGTGCACCATGACATGGATGATATGTGGGCAGATCTGCCCACACATCTCAAACATGTTGCAGCTGCACATGTATGTCTGATCTTCAGGGGCAACACGCACCATGTACAATTTAGGGTTGACGCCATTATTTGCAACAAGGCGAAACCAGATGACATCCCCTTGCAGCTGATATTGCAGCCCATAGTCTGTTGATTTAGCCAATAGTTTTTGGAACTTGGAAATTACCTCTCTGGTATAGAAATCTACAACCTGCTTTTCAATGTTGTAACTGCAAACATAAAAGCTTCCAACATCAATAAGAATTGCTACATATGTTTCAAAGAAATGTTGTAACCAAACTGTACTGGAAAACTAAAAAAAATGCTACATGACTTTGGACTTACTTTCCCCAGAGTGGCGGCCTCATCGCTTCATTAATGAAGCCAGCATTGTCTTCACGATCAAGCATTAGCTCCTGGCAAAGCTCAAACTGTTGCACAAATGGGCAAACCGAGTCTCCATGATGATTTAAAGTCTTGAAGTAGAAATTCAAGCCCTCAGACCGCCCGGTTGTTCCTGTGAATGTGAAGAACTTATTCTTAAAGTACACAAGAGCCCACATCTCCTGCTGTTCCACATGTTTTTGAGGTGTTTATTATCAGCCACACCAAATAACTCGACCATCTGCTTCCATCGTTCTTCAAACTCCTCAACGGTATCTGAACCATTGATGCAACCATAGAATGCTTCAGCAAAAGGCTCATCCTTGCCCAACATCTTCCCTAGTTTTGTCCTTGCAACCCGGAAGATGTGCCACTTGCAACATCTGTGTGTTGAATCTGGAAATACCATTGAGGTGGCTGTAGCCATTGCCTGGTCTTGATCAGTCATAATGTTCAACAGATGCTTGGTATTCATTCCCAACATCCATTGCTGGAAGACCCACTTGAAAGTTTCGATGGTCTCATTAGGCAACAAAGCACACCCCAAGCAAACAGTGTGTGTGTGGTTGTTAATGCCAACAATCGGAGCAAAGGGCAAGTTGTAGAGATTTGTGCAGAATGTTGTGTCGAAAAACACACAATCTTTGTACTTTGGATACAAGGCCCTTGTTCTCCCATCAACCCAGAAAAGCGCCCTAACAGCTCCATCTTCTTCTAGCTTCGACAAAAAGAAGTTGGGATTCTCCACTTGTCTTCTCTCAAAGTACTCAATTGTCAGCTCAAAATCACGCTCTGACAGGCCCCTTCGCAGCTTTGCTCTTGCATTTGTCACATCAGTCTTCACATACGGCAAACTCCTTGGATCGCAATACCGTGCATCTCCAAGCAAGCCCACCATATTAGTCGTTGATATGTCGCGATAGTGCAGCAAAGTGATGTACTGCATGTCTGCATCCGGGATCTTCTTGTGAGCGGCAAAATCTCTGACGCCCCCTTTGCAACATCAGCTGGTGTGTGTGATCGGCCTAAAAAATTGTCACAACCCAGCTATCTTCTTTGAGGCTAACACCCATACGAGCCTTGCAATCATACCGCTCCAACCTGTTTCTTCGCCTCTTGTTGCTCACATCCATATCGATGCCAGTTTGTTTGCTTGGAGATTTTTTATTACTAGCATAGCTCATATCAACATCATCACATTGATTTGTTGCAACACCGTCAGAAATGCTTCCACCAACATTCTTTGAAGGATCTTTCCGTGAGTGTGTGCACTTAAAAAATCTATAGATTAGAATGCGCTTCTGCTCCGAGCTATTTTTCCTACTATGCTTTGATGTCACAATGCGAGTTCCAAAGCCCATCTTCCAGGCATATTCATTGTAAACACGCTGAGCTTCTTCAACATTGTCAAAAACCATTCCAACAAAAGGGACAATTGGCTGTGATGACATATCTTCATCTGGTTCATCAACAAGTGTTGCAGCATTTCCATTGGCATTGTCACTGGCCACATGGGCATTTCCACGATTTGGAGCTGCACCATCCGTGTTCAGCTGCAAGGAATCATCACTATCAGTTCTCAGAGTATCATTCATATCAACGCCATCCTCTTCTTCCATGTGCGCAACATTTTGCAGATCATCATCAAGGAAAATCGATGGCTCCACAACAACATTCTGCACCAGAATCAGCGCCCAAGTCATTTTTTGTTTTGCTGCATGAAAAAACATGCAAAAAGCGCGAACAAAAAATGTGGACGCAGCATTTTAGGATGTAGCATGTAACATTCAACAAGTAGCATGTAGCAAGTGCAACACATACTGGTAACATTTTACTAGCAGACAGCGGGGAGAAACATCTTACTAGCATTAATTGACAACATATCTGAAATATTACACAAAAGTCAAACACAAGTATGTTGACAACATCTCTTTTTAATCTCATGCTCATCAATTGAAATCAAAGGTTGCAACATTTTTTTGTGAACAAAAGATCTATGGTGTGCAATTGGAATTCATACAAGATCAATTTCATCCCGGCCATGTCGTGCTGCATCTTGGAAGACCACACTAGGGTTGTAGTACCGTTGCAGCACCGGTCCACTACCACCAGGGTCTTGCCGCCTCAGGGGACTTCGGCCATGAACGACAGCGGAGCTCGAGCCCAAATCCATGGCGGCAAAGAGGTCATTAAGGATGTAAGACATGGTTGAAGCAAGTCCAAGGCCGCTTGATAGATGGGGGAGCCCCTCCTCGAGGTGATTCAGTCGAGGGGTACCAAAAACCGGCGGATCCGGCCGCCGCCGCCGCGGGTCGGGCAGACGCGGGGGGATCCAGCTCCCCTGTTTTCCTCATTGTGGCCGGTGGTAGAACGGTTGCAACAAACATGTTCTTTTTTGCTGCAACGGTTCGTTCGGTACAGACTCGTGCGCAGATCTGACGGTTCACACTAACCGCATCGGACAGCTGGGGCTCGACCGGCCCAACAGGTGGGCCAGTGCACCGACGCAGATAAAAAAGGAGGTCCAACTTACAGACGATTCCTAGAAAAGAGGTCCAACTTGAACACATACTATATTAGTAAAAGAAGCTCAGGGCCAATAGGACAAAAAAGGAAAAGAAGCTCATGGACTATCGGACAAAGAAGTGCACGGGACATGCGTCAGAAAAAAAAGAAGCTCACGGGACATGTTCTCGGGACAAGAAAAAATATGCACACATGAAGATTTGAAATTGCATGTACATACAAATATTTAAAAATACGTCAAAATACGTGAAGACTTAAACACATATTGATTTGCTTTTCCCGAAAGAAAAATTCGGCGCGTACATACAAATTTGAGTAAGGTCTATTTTTGCCAGAAAATGCAATAAACTTTTGGAAGTCATGTCAAAAAAGAATATTTGAATTTTTAGGATTAAAATATAATCATGGGATTGAGATGCCGCGTACGATGAATTCCAATAGGATTTTAAAATGCATGATTTACGTAAGAGATGCCCTTGGACAGAGGACAAAAATTTTAAAGGCGAATTTTACAGGACCGACAAAGAGATTAGAAATAGAGCTAGCGTGCATTGCACATCTGAAGAAAAATTAAAATGAGGTTTTGGCAGATGTTAAATTATTATTGAGATAGATTACGTAGGAATATGTAAGTGTAATCCTATATGACCCATCAGTAAAAAAACTTAAATTTCAAATCCCCCAAATCTTCTATGAAAACTCCAAGGTTAGCAATTAGTTTTGTTCTTCCGCGATGTGTGTGGTCCTATATTTTGGGACAAAAAATTTGTGATCGTCCCTGGTACTGCAAGAAGCTAAAATATCTCCATCAATGATTTTGTTGTGAGTTGAGGTTATAATGTGTGGATGAATGAGATTGCAAATGAAAAAATCAAAGAAAATAAAACTCTATTTTGATGCACAATGAGTACATCTCTATGTCAGAAAATCCAAAGTAGGAGATAAAGTTTTGAATTATTTATAACAAATAGGCTATCGGACTTATATATTACATGCATATACTTATATATTTCTCTAAATCTCAATTCCAAAATGCATATACTTCTATATTTTGCTAAATTTAAAATACATGTTGGATCTATATATGAAATAGATAAACACTAAATTAACATAGACATGCGTAATATAGACACCACCATACGCGCAGAATCACAGGGGCATTCCTAATGATTCACAAAGCTTCATGATCTATCATATTATATCATATAGATAGGTATATATAAATAGTTTGAAGTTTGATGGTAGCTTTTTCTTTTTGACAATTCAACATAGAGTATGGGCAAACCACCACACACACAAAATCATATCAATCTTTCTACTGATTATAGTTGTGGAGCTTCATAGATTGACCAGACACTATTTTCACATGAAATATAAATTATAAAAAGGAAAATAATTCAATTTTTTTGAGCCAATTAGGGTAAGATGAGCTTGCTTCGAACTATTTTGAGGGTGCGACACTATGTCGACCAAAAACACCATCGATATATAGCCAATGAGAAATCAATTTGATGAATAAACGTCAGTTATGAGCTTTCACCCTTTATTTCAACCCTTACCAAACTATTCCTCCCAAATTTATGAGTCGAAAGATAGGATACCAAAAGATGATGAAGAGTGGAAGTCAAAACCTTAAAATACGAGCTACACGGTAGGCCGAATGGCCCATCGACATTTGGTTGACGGCCTTACAACAACAACATCAATTAGTACAAAGACGTACTAAAGCGCATGTATTTTTCCAAAAAATGTTGGTAATATTTTGAATTATAATCTACTAATTATATTTCACATAAATAAAACTTAATATAAAAGTATGTGTTAAATCTACCGCGCAAATGCGCGGGTGACACTGCTAGTTACATTAGAAAGCAAGATCACTTCAATGCAAATGTTATAAAACAATTGAAATACAATTCTGATATGATTGCTCGCTTAAGTGACTTGTTATTTAGAATGTCAAATGATGTTAGAGGTGTGGGGAAGCATGCTTGTATGGTTCAAACTCAGTTAGAACAAGTTGCTAAATCTCAAAGAGAGTTGTTAGATGAAATGAATAATAATATCAATGATCATGCTGTTAGAGTAATGACTAGAGGAGGTAGGATGACTCGGGAACCACTACAAAGAATTGAACAAGACTCTCAAAGGGTTAAAACTGATGCACATAGTCCTTCTAAAAAGAAAATTAAGAAGAAAAATGATAGGACTTTGCATGCCTCTAGTGAACCTGAAGTAGAAAAACCTCCTGATAGTGATAATGAAGATTCTATCTCTAATGCTGAAACTCAATCTGGTAGTGAACACTCACCTTATGATAATGATAAATATAATGATGAGGTTCGTGAGGATAAACAAATAATAAAGAACCAGACAATGATGTTGAGATAGAACCAGCAGTTGATCTTGATAACCCACAACCCAAGAAGAAAAGATATGATAAAAGAGACTTTGTTGCTAGAAAACACGGTAAGGAAAGAGAACCATGGGTTCAAAAATCCATGCCCTTTCCACCTAAGTCAACTAAAAAGAAAGACGGTGAAGAATTTGAATGCTTTGCTGAAATGTTGAGGCCAGTCTTTTTGTGTACTCGCTTGACTGATATCTTAAAAATGCCTCCTTATGCAAAGTACATGAAAGACATCATCACCAATAAGAGAAAAATAACAGAAGCTGAAATCTCCACCATGCTTGCTAATTATACTTTTAAAGATGGAGTACCTAAAAAACTTGGAGATCCGGGAATACCAACTATACCTTGCTCCATCAAAAGAAATTATGTGAAAACTGCTTTATGTGATTTGGGAGCTGGTGTTAGTATTATGCCTTTCTCTTTATATAAAAGACTTGATTTGAATAAACTCACACCTACTAAAATATCTTTGCAAATGGCGGACAAATCAACTGCCATACCTGTCGGTATTTGTGAGGATGTGCCCGTTGTTGTTGCTAATGTTACTATTTTGACTGACTTTGTCATACTTGAGATGCCCGAGGACGACAACATGTCGATTATCCTTGGTAGACCCTTCTTAAATATCACAGGGGCTGTTATTGATTGCAATAAAAGCAAGGTCACCTTTCACATCAATAGTAATGAGCACACGGTGCACTTTCCGAAGAAACAATACCAAGTGAATGGTATTAATGTTATTGAAAAATCTCCAACAATCACTATTGGAAGTTTTCAACTACCTCTACCTACTTTCAAAAAGAAATATGAAATGCTTATTGTTAGGGCCATTCATATCCCCGTTGAGGTAACTTAGTGATTTACGAAAGTTCTTCAGTTTCATGCTAATCGAAAGTGGTTATTGATAAGACCTGATCAACCTTATTAATGGATCATTTTTGAGAGGTATGAAGCTGATGAATTTAGTAAGCACTACCTTCTGTCCCTACCTTTTTTTTCTTTTTTATTAGTTTAATAAAATGAAATGCCATGTTTTGTCTGTTTTCTGAATTTCCCATGCAATAAAAAAAGACCCAAAAATAAAAGTTCTTAGAATGCTCCGAAAATTTAATATGATTTATTTTGAATATTTAAGTATTTTTGGTGCAAATAACATCAGAGGGAGGTTCACCAGGTGGGTACAACCCACCTGGGCGCACTAGGATTCCCAGGCACGCCCTGGTGGGTTGTGGTCCCCACGTGGCCCCCTCACTTATCTCTTCATCCCACATCACCACCTACCTCCAGAAAAAATCACCATTGCTCTCTCTCTTGTGTTCCAGCTCCCGAACCCACGGATTTCAATCTCTTTGCTCAAAGCTCCGTTTTTGAAACTGTTTCGCGGGATTGTTGCTTGGTATGTGACTCCTCCGTTGGTCCAATTAGTTTTTGGTTTAGTGGTTTATATTTTGAATAATTATTTACTCTTGGTGCTGTTGTAGATGAGCTTGCATGTTGAATTCTTAGAGTTCTAAGTAGTTTGAATGCTTGATATGGCCTCTATGCATCCCTATGAGTAATTGCTTTCAATCTTGTGAAGTTTCGTTGAGAAAAAATTGTGGACTAAAAATTTCAGAATTTTGTTCATAGGAAAAAGATGAGTATCTTTAGGAAGTTTGCTTCCAAGAAGAACTCCAAGGGAGTTATTGGGGAGTCATCTGGCAGTGATCTCCGTACCCAGAGAATGGCGGAGGTACGGCCATGCGAATGGCCACATAACCCGTTCATGGAAGGGGCCGAAATCCTTCAGGAGTTTGCACAATATGATGCTAATGCCGGCCTTACCGACTTCATCGCAGCTGAATGTGAACATTATCATCTCCTCACAATTTCGTTTGTGCAAAGTTTTCATTTCCTTCCTAGGAATAATCCCCCTGAGGTGCAGTTTAATTTATATGCTGAAGCCCGTCAGATACCGCTTACTGAATTTTGTGATATTTGCATGATCCCTTCTGACGAGGATTTAGTTGAGCCTAGGCCCGCAGAGTTTGATGGTTTTTACCGGACTCTAACCGTGGGGGATGAGAGAGGGGTATCGGGTGTCACTGCCTCTAGCTTACACTTTCCGGTTGTACATTATTTTGCTCTATTCATTACAAAGTATTTGCTTGCTAGAGAGAAGGTAGGTGCACTCAGTGCTCCAGACTTTGTTGTTTTACATCGTGCACTTTACAGCGACAACACTTATAGCTTGGGAGCTATTGTGGCACGTTGCCTCTACATTAACAGATCCGAGGGCAAAATACATGGTGGTATTCACGCTACTTGCTTGGCGACTCACTTTAACATTCAGATACGCTAGCATGATTATCCTTTGCCCAAGGTTTACCTAGATCGCGCGGCCATGGAACACCACGAGTTTATTGCTGGCGATTACACTAACATTCCTGTTCCTTATAACCATGTTTTCAGTGTTGACACTCGTGATATTATTCCATTGCCTGTACCAACTTTGTTTGATCCTATTGCCAGGGGCGGATACAGGATTATGCCTGAGGACATTGTTGCATACCGAAACAACCTGGCTGCGGCACAGGAGGAGCCTCAGGAGTGGGACCCTCAAGGTGCCCGCTCCCCAGCACTTCAACATAGGACCCCATGGTTTCTTCGAGTGGTGATTACCAAGTTAGGCCAAAAGCCTAAGCTTGGGGGAGTACATATTTCCACTGACATTGCATTCATGTTCACACATTTCATTTCACAGGTCGGTGTCCACACTCTTTCATTGTATTATCCATGCTTAATTTATTTTCTTTTTTTCTTCTTGTGTGTTTGAAAAACTTTGAGAAAACCCAAAAATATATTTCATGCTTCTTTTTGGTTTTTCTTCCTAGTTTAAATCGTTGTAGCACTAAAAAGAAAACCCAAAAAGATTTCCTTGTTCTTCTTTTGCTTGTTGGGAGCTTTCCCGTGTAAATAGTTTTCTCGTTTTTGCTTTTCCCTTTTTATTTGCTCATTCAAGAAAAAACTAAAAACTCCAAAAATATTTTAGTGTGTTTCTCTTAATTTCCTTTTCTTTCTTTTGAGTCATACCGAGGAGAAGACCACGATGAAAATGTTGAGTGGCTCTCATATGCATTATTATTGATCTAACAAGGAGCCCATATTACCTTGTCTTCTCCTGTTGAATAAAATGTTTGCAGATTCCAGCTTAGTCCACGACACTCTTGCACTATTATTATTTTCAAATCGTTCGGTCGTGCAAGTGAAAGGCAATAATGACGATATTTGATGAGTTGGCCGTGGCAGAGAGAAATGGGTGTGAACTCGATTTGTTCTGTTTTTTGTAAATATGTTTAACCTAGTATCCATGATTCATACTATTATGATCAAACATGTTTGCAATGACAATTAGAGATTATAGTTCCTCATGCCATGCATAAGTAGCTAGGAGTGGATAATGATTTATCATGGATATCAACATTGTGTTAAAATGATTGTGATGTAGTATGATGATATGGTATCCTCCTCTGAATGTTCGAGTGTCTTGACTTGGCACATGTTCATGCATGTAGTTGAATCAAAACCAACACAGCCTCTATGATATTTATGTTCATGGTGTTCATATCCTACTCATGCTAGTATCCAATGTTACTTATGCATAATGCATGTTCATGACCATTGTTGCTCTCTAGCTGGCCGCTTCTCAACCTATTTGCTAGCCTCCACTTGTATTAAGCTAGAATTTTGCTTGTGCATCAAAAACCTGAAACCCAAGTTATTCCAGATGAGTCCACCATACCTACCTATATGCGGTATTACCCTACCGTCCTAAGTAAATTTGCATGTGCCACCTCTAAAAAATTCAAATAAATATCCTTTTTGTGTGCCTGGATTGTTCATAGAGCGATAGGAGGTAGTCAAAAACCTGAAACCCAAGTTATTCCAGATGAGTCCACCATACCTACCTATATGCGGTATTACCCTACCGTCCTAAGTAAATTTGCATGTGCCACCTCTAAAAAATTCTCATAATTTCATTTACCTCTGTTTTAAAAACTTGAGCCCTGGCACCGCTGCAAATCCCTGCTTCCCTCTGCGAAGGGACTATCCATTTACTTTTATGTTGTGTCATCACCTTCTCAAATAAGCGCCATAACCTGAGAGCACTGTTGTCATGCTCATGCATTGTGTGTAGTTAATGTTGGGTGCATCATGACTGGATCTTTTCTACCATGAATTACAATGTATAGTCGCTGCTTGAACTTTGGAGGTGCTCTGCATTTATGTTTTGCGGTCTTAGAAAGGGCTAGTGAGATACCACTATTGTCATATTATATCATGGTTTTTCTGACAACGTGTTGCTGTTCGAGATATCTTATTATTGCTCGCTAGCTGATTATGTGATTGACATGAGTTAATATAGTTTTAAGAGTTATTGTTGACATGGTTAGTTAATCTTGGCTGGAAACCTGGGTGCTTTTTAAGCTTATTTATGTAAACAAGAGGCAAAGATTTGTAAAAGTTTTTCTTTTTCACTTTCAGTTTATCAACTGAATTGCTTGAGGACAAGCAAAGGTTTAAGCCTGGGGGAGTTGATACGTCTCCGTCATATCTACTTTTCCTAACGCTTTTCCTCTTGTTTTAGACTCTAATTTGCATGATTTGAATGAAACTAACCCGGACTGACGCTGTTTTCAGCAGAACTACCATGGTGTTTTTTGTGTGCAGAAATAAAGTTCCCATATTGGAACGAAACTTTGCGAGGAATTTTTATACAAATAAAGAAAAACACTGGAGCCAAGAACCACTGCAGGGGTATAGCTGGGTGGGCACAACCTACCAGGCCCCCCTCCAGACGCGCCCAGGTGGGTTGTCCCCACCTGGTGGCCCCGCAGACCCTGAAACCGATGCTATAAAATCACATATTTCCAGAAAAAAAACAGGGAAAAAGAATAATCGCGTTTCACGAGACAGAGCCATCGCCACTTCCTGTTGTTCATCGGGAGGCCAGATCTGGAGACCGTTTGGGGCCCCGGAGAGGGGGATCTTCGATCTTCATCATCACCAACCCTTCTCCATCGCCAATTTCATGATGCTCCCCACCGGGAGTGAGTAATTCCTTCGTAGGCTCGCTGGTCGATGAGGAGTTGGATGAGATTCATCATGTAATCGAGTTAGTTTTGTTAGGGCTTGATCCCTAGTATCCATTATGTTCTGAGATTGATGTTGCTATGACTTTGCCATGCTTAATGCTTGTCACTTTGGGCCCGGGTGCCATGATTTTAGATCTGAACCATTTATGTTATCACCATTATATCTATGTTCTAGATCCGATCTTGCAAGTCATAGTCACCTACTACATGTTATGATCCAGCAACCCCGGAGTGACAATAGTCGGGACACTCCGCGGTGATGACCGTAGTTTGAGGAGTCCATGTGTGTTAATGCTTTGTTCCGGTTCTCTATTAAAAGGAGGCCTTAATATCCGGTAGTTTCCAATAGGACCCCGCTGCCATGGGAGGGTAGCACAAAAGATGTCATGCAAGTTCTTTCCATAAGCACGTATGACTATTTACAGAATACATGCCTACATTATATTTATGAACTGGAGCTCGTGCCGTATCCCCCTAGGTTGTAACTGTCACATGATGAATATCATCCAAAAAATCGCTGATCCAATGCCTACGATTTTCCTACATATTGATCTTGCTAAGTTACTACTGCTGTTGTTACTATTGTCACTATTACTATCACTGTTACTGTTGCTGCTACCACTACTATCAAAGCTATCATATTATTGTGCTACTGATCACTTTGCTGTAGATAATTAATCTCCAGGTATGATTGAATTGACAACTCAGTTGCTAATACCTGCAAATATTCTTTGGCTCCCCTTGTGTCAAATCTATAAATTTGGGTTGAATACTCTACCCTCTAAAACTGTTGCGATCCCCTATACTTGTGGGTTATCAACCACCTGCAAACAGTCCCTCAAACCACAGACCAAAAGCATGGCCTCTCTACTTGGTTGGAAGCGCAGCCATCATGATCCGGCAGCGTGCAACCGTCCAGAGCTAATCGTCATCGAAGAATTAGAGGGAAGATATTAGAACCACACAGGTCTTCTAATTATGAGTACAAGAGGATCATCCTAGCTCTAATTAGTCAACTAGGACCAACTAGAACTACAACTAGAAGAACTAGAGGAGGCTCCAAATCTTGTATGAACAATAGAGCAAAAGATCCTAGTATATATAGGTTGGAGGGGAGGGAGAGAGCAGCCACCAAGGGGGAAATTTCCCCCTTGGGGTGCCGGCCTAGGACGGGGAGGAGGAATCCTCCCCCTTCTCCAATTTGGTCTCCTTCCTTAGGGAAGGAGGTGCCACCTCCACTTGGGCCTTTGTGGCCCAAGTTGCCTTCCACCTCTTGGCCTTTTTAGGGCTGTTGATATCTAAATTAAATATGAAATGTTCTAAATACTTTCATACCATTTTATATATTTTTTAACATCTCCGGATACATTTTCCACCTATATATAATTTATCGGTAACACCCGGTATTACCCGATACTTTCTGAAACCCTTCCGGTGACCCCGAAACGCTTTCGAATCCTCTCGGAGCTATTCTGAATATTCATGAAAAAATTACACAAATATATTCCCATGACTTCCGTCCTGCTAACAATCAGAAGATCATGGTTGCCTTAAGATTGTGACCCTGTTGGTTCGGTAACTCATAGACATGAACGAAACCGTTCGTTCAATGACTGACAATGGGACCGTGAACGTCCGTATTGATCCATATGAGCACATGAATGATATTCGAGTGAATGTTTGCTTATCATGTGATGTTCCCTTTGCTTCATTATACTTCACAAAACCGGGATGTATTGGTATCCTCCTGAGTCATCACCATGCTCACTATATCGAAATCCACGTTACCGGTGTTGTTCTTCTTTCTCGTTATTTTGTTCCGACATCCCCATGACGTAGTCACCTGTCTCTCGCTAGATGATGATTGATGTCGTCACACCAAGAGGGCCTTAATAATATCACTCCATCATCGGATGAGAAAATCCCATTCTTGAGCTATCCGGCCACTTGTCAAACTTTCCGATGAACCACTAAGTTGCCGTTATGATCACCGTGTTACAGGTGATATTTGAGCAACCCCAAAGCCCACCGTACGGTAAGAAGTGAAAACGATACTCTCATGGTATACGGAGCAAAATCACACGTTAACACTCTGTGTTATTACAATTGAATGCAGACGATATTAACTCGATTCATAACAAACAAGTTTGGGTCAATTCAATATGATTGTTCTTCCAACGTCATAATCTCAATGTTGTTTTAGGATCATCGTTACACTTACCAATATCCCAAGATCCAAAAAATGTGGTCACCAACAACACTTGAGCTAGTCCTAGAGGCAAGACTAGGAATCTGTTATTTAACTGTTTATCATTTCACACGTGCATATGAGTTTTCCACTGAATCGCATATTCCAGGATCATAGCATGAAATATAAACTCTTAATTATGAATATGGAAATATAATAATACAAATATTATTGCCTCTAGGGCATATTTCCAACATTTTGTTCAAAGTGAATGGTGTCTGATAACACTACACGCCAAGTTTCCCTCCACCTTTCGAATTTTTTGCCTACCGCCAAAATATCTAACTCCCCCCCTCCTCACCACCTTTTCTCCCCGACCACGAGCTACATTTCCCCTATTTCCTCCTTCGTTCCTTCCTAATTTATAGCTGCCTCCTCGCTTGTTTCCTCATTTTCGTCGTCTCGCGACCGCCGCGGACCCCATGGTCTTCTTCAATGACCTCTCCGGCGGTTCCTCCTCCGATGACGACTATGTCACCAGCCATGCATGCCTCTCTCATCTCTCTTGCCCCCAAGATTAGGGTTATGATTTGGAATAAAGGATTTTAACCCGGCGGACGATTTGAGCCATTTGTTCCCCTTGTAGCTCCCTAGGACCATCACTAGCGAGGAACGGAGTGGGGTAGCTGAAGATTTCATGCTCATTGTCACCATAAATCTCCATGCATGAAGTTAGTGCCTTTTGAATCTGTGGACAGTGGGAGGAAGTTTCTGGCATGTGCAGAGAAGGTTAGCCCCACTTTCGTCGTTACAAATCCTTTGGTAGATGTGATTCGGACACTGTCATTGTGCTATGTTAATTTGGATGTGATTAAGACACTGTCACAGTTTCTACCTAGTATCTAAAAATGTTGCCATCTCATCAGCAGTGTCTTGAGAAAATTATTTGCCACCACTTCAGTAGTTTGTGCAACCAACTTTGCTGCACACATCCGAGCAGCCAAGCAATAAAATACTAATACTTTATGGCACGAAGGAACTGGGCATCAGAGCAACTAGGTGCTCTGATTCCCTGAATTTTTGCTCTGGCATCGGCTCGACGGTGCAGGGCACCGGTGCCAAATGTAGCAATAGTTGATTTGACATCGGTTTTCACCTACATAGTTGAGGGCCGTAGTGCTATTAGTTCTATGTTATTAAATATGTGCATGCACATACCTCTTAGTATTAATTTGATGTCAGTCAAGCACTATCACTATGTTCTTGCAGTTATATTTAGCTTCCTCACAGAATGGTCAATTTGTTATTATAGTACATGACTAAGAACTTGTAGCGTTGTTGCAGATAATTATAGCTTGTGATGTTCCTGAATTTGGTTGTTGTCTCAGTAGTAATTAATTCGTTTGCACATTGATCTTTTTTAGAAAATATGTCATAATTAACGTGTCTCTTCTGTTTTTCAAATTATGTTTGTGGTGATTTTCTTTGTTGCAAGAAACCAATTTCCCTACAGTTGTACTGATTTAGTTTTAAATATAATAGGATTAACGAGACTGTTCTTACCTGGAGTGGGTTGATCAAGAGTGGCCACAGTCTTTGAAGATGTGCCTAGCAAAGCTCTAGAGCCTGTATGAGGAAGAGAATAGGCTTAGAGAAAATATTGTTAACGCTGAATAATATTTCAAGATACGGAAAAAAGAGGAACGTGGAGAATGAGCTTAGATTTTTTTTAAATTAGACTTCGCTAAGATGGTGTTTGCGAAGGAGGAGGCACTTTCCCAGTTGGTCAGTGCAAAATAGGTTCTTACTAAACTAAAAGCAGAGGTGGAGAAGAGGAATTTGGCTGATCATGCATCAGTCGATTAGGTAAATGATACATTGTTCTAATATTGTGCTCAACATACTTTGTCCTTATGAAGGTGAACTATCTATATGTTGTATTGTTTTGTGTTCTCGTAGCTATCGTACCGTGATGTTAAAATATATTTGTGTGCCTCATATGAAAGTGGTAAATAGTTGTTCGGTATGAAATGTGAATTTGCTTAATACTGGTGGTATTAATAGTAAACTAATAAACCTCTTAAATTGGTCATGGCATTTTACAAACATTTCTAGTAGTAAAAGCGTGTGTGATGGATAGCCCAATGTCATGCAGTTTTCTTCGTCGAATTGTGCGTGATATACTTGGACAACGCAAATGGTTAACCGAGGTAGAACGTCTGTGATCGCTACACCTATCACAGACCAAGCTATACAAAAAAACTGTGTGTGATGTGGTATGCGACACAAATGTTTGTTCCATAATTACTGTGTGGGATGACAAGACGATCTCCCACAGCTTGTCCTACGAAAGCATCTGCGTTATCTCCCCCGATCACACACGAACGGAAAATTGTGTGTGATGTACATACGAACAAAAACGTTTATCTGGGATTCACTGTGTGGGATGTACGTACGAACGGAAACCTTTGCTTGGGATTCACTGTGTGGGATGTACATACCAACGGAAACGATTGGGCCGGTTGAAATCACAAGTGCTCCCTGGGTGATTTTGGTAATTAATGTCAACATATCTCTTGTTGGACTAATACTTCTACCTAGTGTACTTCAGACAAGTTCAACAATGGCATGGCAAGGACAAGAGGATGTGGAACCCTTTCAAAATGCCAAGGACACATATTGGCAAAAGCTCAAGACTCTTCATTTACATTTTAGTGATCCAAGGTCACATTGAGTCCATAGGAAAGCCAATACTATTAAAAGGGGATGAGGTGTTGCTTAATGGTCTACTTGCTCAAAGTGCTTAGTGATATTGCTCCAAAGCCCTCAACCACTTTCTCATTTCCAAATATGAGAAAAACTCAAAGATCATACTCGGCTCAACAGAAATGATCTATCCGGCGCCACCGAGTTCATTTGACATAGCCACTCCCAGACCCTAACTCCTCAGTCACACCGATACGGATCTCGGTCTCACTGAGATGGCCCTGCACACTCTCTGTTTCCCTTTGTAACATTTCCATCTCGCCAAAATGAGCAATCGGTCCCACCGAGTTTGCTTGACCAACTCTCTGATTGCTCTTTGCTGAAATCGGTCTCAGTGAGTTCATGCAATCGGCTACACCGAGATCAGGTTTTTCCCTAGCCCTAGCAAATCGGTCCCATCGAGTTGTTCCAGTCGATCCCACCGAGATTCCTAACGTTCACATTTTGAACTGAATCGGTCTCACCGAGTTCTTCTGTTCGGTCTAACCGAGTTGGGTCAAATGTTTGTAACGGTTGGATTTTGTGTGGAGGCTATAAATACCCCTCCACCCCCTTCTCCATTTGTGAGAGATCCATCAGAATGTGCCTACACTTCCACTACTCATTTTCTGAGAGAGAACCACCTACTCATGTGTTGAGATCAAGACATTCAATCCTACCACAAGAATCTTGATCTCTAGCCTTCCCCAACTTGCTTTCCACTCAAATCATCTTTCCACCATATCCAAATCTGTGAGAGAGAGAGTTGAGTGTTGGGGGCTATCATTTGAAGCACAAGAGCAAGGAGTTCATCATCAACACACCATCTATTAACTTTTGGAGAGTGGTGTCTCCTAGATTGGTTAGGTGTCGCTTGGGAACCTCCGACAAGATTGTGGAGTTGAACCAAGAAGTTTGTAAGGGCAAGGAGATCGCCTACTTCGTGAAGATCTACCCGAGTGAGGCAAGTCCTTTGTGGGCGATGGCCATGGTGGGATAGACAAGGTTGCTTCTTTGTGGACCCTTTGTGGGTGGAGCCCTCCGTGGAGTCGCGCAACTGTTACCCCTCATGGGTTGAAGTCTCCATCAACGTGGATGTACTATAGCACCACATATCGGAACCACGCCAAAAATCCCCGTGTCTTCAATTGCGTTTGCACACTCCAATCGCATCCCTTATTTTCTCGCAAATTTGCATGCTTTACTCTTTCCGCTGCTCATACTCTTGTCACGCTTGCTTGAAAAGTATTGTGGATGCTTAAACTTGTGCTAAAACTCCACCTCAACTTAAAGAGCTTAAAAATTGCCACCTTTACTTGTTGAGGATCTAATCACCCCTCCTCTAGATCCCTCTTCTCGATCCTTTCAATTGGTATCAGAGCTTGGGTCTCCATTACTTTGGTTTAGTCACCATTGGAGGAAGATGGATGAGTCTATGATTGGGAGTATTAGACGTAGAGTTCAATAGTGCTTGGAAAAATGAGATGTTTGAGATTTTCAATGAATATAACTTGAACAAGTACATTATTAGCCCTTGTGTGCCCCCCATTGATTCCTTGCATCCTAACCCCGATGAGTATCTTGACATGATCCGCAACCTAAGAACTATTGATCTTATCATTAGAGGTTTGCCTAGAAATTTGCTTATAGGCTTGCGTGCATCTGAATGTGCTTACACTATATGGAGATACCTTGAGGAGCGCTTTCCAAACTATTCCTTGAAAATCTAGATGAGATTCTTCAAAAGTCCATTGCTTTTCATAAAATGAATCCTAGTGATCCTAAATTGATTGATTGTCTATTTGAACTTCGTGACCTCATGCGTGCCAAAGGAGATGGTGGGGTCATTAGTAGCACCATCTCACAAGTCATTAGAATACATAAAGATGCACATTGTCATGGTCATAAATCTAATGAATCACTTTCTCTAGGTGATGATCACTCACATGATGATGTTGAACATGGATATTATGACGAGGATGATGATAGTGAATTTGATCTTGGTGAGTCAATGAGACACTTTGGCCTTATGGCCAACCTTCGTGGCTACATGGCCAGAGGAAAGGAATGGGTACTTGATAGTGGATTTACGGATCATATGACCGGAGATAAGGACATGTTTCGTGAGCTTGCTGAAAACGACGGCCCTCAGAAGTATGTCACTTTTGGTGATAACTCAAAGGGTAAGGTAGTTGGCCTTGGTAAGTGTAGCGACCCAACCCGAATGGATCAAGTCTCTGTGCTTAAGTGTCATCCCTGGATCGGTATGCTGACACACACAGTACTCGAGGATTTATAACAGAAGTAAATCACATGTAAAAAGTAACGTAAAATACTATTACCTCAATCCAAATAGCGGAAGTAACAACAAGGTTGTGGATTCCCATCAACACCAACGGCAAAGTTGAGTGTAGAAATCGTAACCCTAACATATCACTTACTCGTCGTAAGAATCCTGCAACATGAGACGTTGCAGCCATATAGGTCAGTACATTGAATGTACTGGCAATTTCACACTGTAGAGCAATGCTGAATAATGACTATCACTACATGCATATTGGCTGGTGTAGGCTCTAAGTTTAATTTTTGCATAAAGCCATTTTTTTCCTACAACAAAGGAATATATTTTATTTAACTACAAAGTTTGCTGACAATATTGAGAAGGTAACCCCAACTCAATCCCAAATCATTAATAACCCAACAATTTCATTAAACAGAGTGATGAGATCGACATAATAATTCAAGAACCAGATACTCAAGATGTCCATAACCGGGGACACGGCTAATCATGATTAGTTTGTACACTCTGAAGAGGTTTGCGCACTTTTCCCCACAGGACTCGATCTCCTCCGTTGAATTTCCCGCACTACATGATGTTTGAGAAATGGATGACCGAGACACAGTCTTTCAGAAGCATTAACTCTTTACGACGGGTAAACCGTACCACCTACATCCCCTACATCTACTAGTTTACCACTGAAAGAGGTCACACTACATACTAAACTATGCCAGAGCCCATAATGGCTTGTGGCTGCACACGGAAGTTTCTAGCATGAACAATCTTATGATCCCTTTGAGCCTGGGTGGCGAACCATAGGATGATCACACGGATTCCCCGGGAACTCCTTGGACAACACAGGATTCCCCAGGTTCCCACAAACAATCCACCTAGATGTGTGTTAAAGTAGCCACCTTAAATAAACCCTTAGTTCTTAATAATACTCACAACTGTCATGAATCACTCAAACCAATCCACGTCTACGAGCATAGCATAGCAATATAAGCATAACGTAGAAGTAACTCCCAGGGTTTGAATAAAAAGGGCAACAGGTACTACCTCAACTACTACTTCCCAATACCCACATGTTATCAATCCTACTCATGCAATGTTTGAGGGTTGAAACTAATGCATAAAATCTGGGTAATAAAGGGATATGATCAAAGTGTTACTTGCCTTGCTGACGATCTGCAAACCCTAATGACTCGTAGTAGCACGCTTCACACTCCGGAAATTCTATCGCAAACAAACAATAGCACACATAAGCACTCAAGCATAGATGCAAGGGTAAAACTCAGATAAAAAGATCCTAACCGAGAGTTCCACTTAAGAGCTACGAATTGCAAAAAGAATCAATCGAATCGGAGCTACGGAACTGAAACTACGATCAAAAGAAGTTCGAAATCAAATCTGCTTGAAACCAAATTTTAATTTGTCAAAACCATGTTCAAGTTGGTTAACTGGAGAGAAGGGTTCGAGATGAAGGTTTTGGCGTTGGTTTCACTAGATTTGGACGAACGGTTGAAAAGTTACGAGGGTTTGAAGATCAGGGGCTAATCTGCGATAAAAAATAATCACGGATAGGTCCCTGGCCGAAAATAAAATAAAAAGAAAAGACTAACGAACGAACATTTGCTAACAGACCCAAACGAACGAACGTGTTCGCTAGCGAAGTCGTTCAAGTGAACGTTCGCTAATTAGATCTGATCGGAAAAACCGAGAAAACCCTAACCCTAATACAAAAACCGATCTAGACCGAAAACCGAAAAATACGAACAAACCGGCGAACCGAGCGGTTTCTATACCGGTCAACGGGCGGCGGAGGCGCGGCAGCTCCGGCGGGGCTGCGGGGTGCGGCGGCTGCTGCGGGAGGAGGCGGTGCGCGGCGTGCGGGGGTGCGGCGGTGTGGCGCGGGGTGCGGGGCAGCGTGAGCAAGTGCGGTGGCGGCGCGGCTCCGGCGGGGTTGCGGGGTGCGGTGGCGGCTTGGAGAGGAGGGGTCGGGGTCGGCTGTATATAAAGGGGCCCCGAGGGGTCCGACTTGGGCGAGGGGGCGCTAGGCGGCGGCGATCCGGACTCCTCGCCGGAGTCCAGCGCGGACACGGGCGTGGCGCGAGGCGGTGCGGCGCTAGGCCGAGGCCTGGCTTCCAGTTGGGCCGGCCCAGTTCGGCACGCGATTTTTTTAAAAATAAATTCCGCCGAAAGAAAATCCTAATAAATAAAAGAAAATTTAAAAAATGCCAAAAACAATACTTACCGTCTAAATAAAATATTTAGAACGAAGTGAACATTTTTCTGGCCTAAAATGCAATTTTGCAAAATGAATATTCTTCTAATTCAAATAAAATATCAAATAAAATTGAAATAACATATTTATTTGATTTTAACATTTTTCCTCCAATATTCCCCTCTTATTTTGGAGAAGTCATTTTATCTCCACTCCTTTATTTTGATATTTGAAATATTCGGAAAGAAAATTATTAAAACCAAAATTATCCTCTTTTCAAATTTGAGAAAAAAATCAAATATGAAAATTATGAAATCCCCAACTCTCTCCGTGGGTCCTTGAGTTGCTTAAGATTTCTAGGATTACTACCGAAATGCAAAATAAAATATGATATGCATATGATAACCTATGTATAACATCCAAATTGAAAATTCGGATGTTACAAACCTACCCCACTTAAGATGAATCTCGCCCTCGAGATTCGGAGATGCTAGAAAGAAGTAGGTTAGGTTCGGGGGTCTCCTCAAAATCCATCGATCGTCACAGGGGTCCGGGGTGCTACCACCCTTAGAAACATCATTACAATTCCATCAAAACTTATATACTCCATCCTTTTTGTTGACAGGGTCGGTCTTCTCAGAATATCAGGAAAATTCCTTCTTGGGGCTCTTCCAGTAGTGGCATAACCTTTACCGCAATTCTTCTGTCCTTTCATCTTGATAAGGTTCTTCTGTGACTGGGTCTTCTGAGCTGACGGGTCTGGCGCCAATACTAAACAACTAAAGATATCTCATGGTGGTCAATAATTTATGGTTTCTCCTGCAGAAAATGGGTGTGGGCTTCATTCTCACCGTATGACCTACGATTGGCAACAGCTGCCTAGTACAAGGGAAAGTTGTCATACCATTCTAAGGTTTAAACAAGGCTTTGATCGTCGTCGCTCTACTATGGGTAAGTCACTCAGATTTACCATCCCATATAGCAAGGCGAATAATAAGAGTAAGTTGGTATGGTGATCAATCCATCCCGCACCCAAATCATTACCTTGTATATGGTTTAGCAAATCTCGCATTCTAACACTTGGTCATCGTCACAAGCATTGCAGATTTTCTCTTGTCAATGAACTAAGTTCGGATAAATCCATGGATTCCGCAAGCCAAACAAAACATCTATCGTTCCTTCACAACTCTCAGGTTTCACGTTACTCCTATAAGATCGTGTTTTAACAAAGGTATATCCTCTTCCAGGGTTTTTCCTTCAGTAAGAATGTGCTTGCTTCTTGGCAGGTCCTGGAGCCTATGGGTTATGGCCCATCTCATCACTTATAAACCTTGAACTCATCATTGGGCAACTAATCATTATTCCAACATCCAGCTTCCTAGCATTCTTAAATCCATCCAATTGTACTGTCTCCCTTCCTTCTATTTGTACCAAACTAAGACGTGATTACTCAGACTCATCATTACAATTGCTCCATATTACCAACGTTATACCTCCTTTATATCCAATAGTACTTCATCCCTTCATATTCTTGGGGTATCCCACATATCGAGATAAAACTCGTACTCATTTTGTCCGTAGTCGACTCCGTGGAATATCATTATCCTTTCGAGGGGTCAAGTGTCCTCACAGGGTACTACCACCCTTGAAATGCACAAACTCATCCATAGACCATATTTCTCATATCCTCAAAAATGGTCACAATTTTTTTCATAGAGTAACTACTCATTAAATCCATCGTATGAAATCATGACACATGAACTCTATTGATTTCATGAATTTATTACAATCTCTTGCACATCCATTACATGCCTCAACTCAACACCTCACTAATATAAAAATGTCCCCACTACTACTATTGTATTTCTCGTTGCAACTCAACTATTTGTCACAAGTCTCCTTCTCCTTGGGACATTCTCTGGCAAAGTGCCCTGCTTCATCACAACAGAAACATATTACTTCTGACAAGTCTCGAGGTTTCCTTGTGATTATATAGCCTCCTGGGGTCCTCATCTTCCCTTTTGGGCAATCATTAAAGTAGTGTCCTGAATCTTGGCACCTGAAACATGTGATATGACTTAGGTCCTTCTTTGTAGAAATTGGGTTGTTCCTGGGATCCAATCTATTTCTATTCCTGGACTTTTCCATACCAATCAGGGCTTCTATCTCTTGTGGGTCATACTCTACTTCCTTTGTTGGGAATTCTACTAGATCCCCATTAAGACAATTCTGGGAGATGTGTCCTTCTTCTCCACATGAATAGCAAGACTTGGTGCAGGGTTTAATTAGGTCTTCTTCGGGTGTGTCCTCCACTTCTTCCTTCATCACAGGTTCTTCTAAGATTTCCATCAGGGCTCCTTTCATTGCTTCTTTCTTCTGCTGGATGGTTCTTTGTACTTTAGGGTAAATGCGACACTGAGCAAGGTAGTGGGTAGTTCCTTCACACAAGAAACAAGTAATCTGCCTAGTTGGCCATTCTTTAGCTGGGTGACTTTCTTCGCAATGTGGGCATTCATCCTTGTGCTCTTTATGGTTGTGTCCAATTTCTCCACAGAGCTTGCATGCACAAGGTTTCCTCATATCATTTCCATAAGGCTTCAAATTTAGGGACACAAGACGAGACTTTTGCAGAGTCAACTTAAATTCTTTCCAAGTGGTTACTCCTTGCCATCCATTGATGGTTTGGTACATCCTCCACCAGGTAGCAGCACCTCTTTCAAAACACTAAAGAGCATGCTGGGTCATATTCATTCTGGCTATAGTGTTATTCTTCATGTAATCTTCCATGTTCCGAATCCATTGGTCCGTCTCCATTTGACTTATCGGCCCCGAAAATGTGATCATCTCTATTCATCCTCTATTGGGTCCATGGGCTTGGGGTGATATAAGAGAGATAGAGAGCGATACACACAATACAAACAATAGTTTTGAAAAGACGGTTTTATTTTGTGGCTGTCAGAAAAACATCAAACAAATGACAGCTCACAATCGTCGCATCTAACGTAGGTATACAACAGGGGTTTGGTCTTCTAAAGCTCAATAAATCTTCAAAGTCACCAAACTCTTCAAGTCTTGTTCATGTCTTCGATGGCTTCTTCCGGTCGTGCTTGTCCTTCTAAAGTTCTTTTGCCAGATCATCTCTGTTGTCGCGAAGTCTCTCGTGACATCCTTTAATATTCTGGAGTTGCGTTCCAAACTACTGGGTTTCAACATCCTTGGCATGAACCATGGTCCTACTGTCCTCCAGTTCCTGACGAATCTCCTGTATCTCGAGGTTTTGCTCCTCCAGCTTGGCTACTTTCAGCTTCTGGGTCCCGAGTTCTTCACGAAATGCCTCCTTGTCAATTATGACTTCCTAAAGGTCCACCCTAAATTTCTTGATGTAATACTCCAGATCCTGGTGACACACCATCTAAGGTTAAAACTTTATCTTTTGCTGATAGGTGCTCCATTAGCCTTTCGTCATCCAATCCTTCCGAAGAAAATGCATGCTTAACTTAGTACGGTGACAATAGCATAAGCGGGCGATAACATCTTGGATAGCCGTATTTCTGCCCTTGTCATTGCCATGAGCTATCATTCCATAGTTGATATCTCCTGCCTTAGGGTTTTCTTGACAAAACTTTGAGTTCTAATACTCCATGTTCCGGTCTTTCTCCGACACACCTTGATCTCGGGTATTGACAGCTTTAATAGTCTCACAAGTTCCGTAGGGTGGCTTTCCTAGGTCATACCAATCTGGAAATTCTTCAGAGCCTTCAAATTCTCCGAGCCTTCGGAGTCTTCAACTGTTGTAGTTTCAATTATTCAGATGCACGGTAAAATCCTCTTTTTTCCGAGGTGGTCTTAGTTGTCTGATATCTTGTACTCCTTGAAGTGGTCTCATCAGTCGAATCTTCGTGTGGTCAAAAGGGGAAAGGGTATAGTCTAACTAAAAAGGGAATATTTTGATAAAGCTCGGAAAAGAAGAGAGGTAAAAGATCTTTTTGAAAATAAAGTTGTAGAGAAAATCTTTCCTATGGGCTTGCCAGTTTCTAGGGGTCACGTCCTACAGTCAACAAGTGCTCTGATACCATCTTGTAGCGACCCGACCCGAATGGATCAAGTCTCTGTGCTTAAGTGTCATCCCTGTATCGGTATGCTGACACACAGTACTCGAGGATTTATTACAAAGGTAAATCACATCTATAAAGTAACATAAAATACTATTACCTCAATCCAAATAGCGGAAGTAACAACAAGGTTGTGGATTCCCATCAACACCAACGGCAAAGTTGAGTAGAAATCGTAACCCTAACGTATCACTTACTCGTCGTAAGAATCTTGCAACATGAGACGTTGCAGCCATATAGGTCAGTACATTGAATGTACTCGCAATTTCACACTGTAGAGCAATGCTGAATAATTGCAATCACTACATGAATATTGGCTGGTGGAGGCTCTAAGTTTAATTTTTTGCATAAAGCCAATTTTTCCCTACAACAAAGGAATATATTTTATTTAACAACAAAGTTTGCTGACAATATTGAGAAGGTAACCCCAACTCAATCCCAAATCATTAATAACCCAACAATTTCATTAAATAGAGTGATAAGATCAACATAATAATTCAAGAACCAAATACTCAAGATGTCCATAACCGGGGACACGGCTAATCATGATTAGTTTGTACACTCTGCAGAGGTTTGCGCACTTTTCCCCACAAGACTCAATCTCCTCCGTTGAATTTCTCGCACTACATGATGTTTGAGAAACGGATGACCGAGACACAGTCTTTCAGAAGCATTAACTCTTTACGACGGGTAAACCGTACCACCTACATCCCCTACATCTGCTAGTTTACCACTGAAAGATGTCACACTACATACTCAACTATTCCAGAGCCCATAATGGCTTGTGGCTGCACACGGAAGTTTCTAGCATAAACGATCTTATGATCCCTTTGAGCCTGGGTGGCGAACCATGGGATGATCACATGGATTCCCCGGGATCTCCTTGGACAACACTGGATTCCCCAGGTGCCCACAAACAATCCACCCAGATGTGTGTTAAAGTAGCCACCTTAAATAAACCCTTAGTTCATAATAATACTCACAACTGTCTTGAATCACTCAAACCAATCCACGTCTACGAGCATAGCATAGCAATATAAGCATAACATAGAAGTAACTCCCAGGGTTTGAATAAAAAGGGTAATAGGTACTACCTCAACTACTACTTCCCAATACCCACATGTTATCAATCCTACTCATGCAATGTTTGAGGGTTGAAACTAATGCATAAAATCTGGGTAATAAAGGGATATGATCAAAGTGTTACTTGCCTTGCTGACGATCTGCAAAGCCTAATGACTCGTAGTAGCACGCTTCGCACTCCGGAAATTCTATCGCAAACAAACAATAGCAGACATCAGCACTCGAGCATAGATGCAATGGTAAAACTCAAATAAAAATATCCCAACTGAGAGTTCAACTGAAGAGCTTCGACTTGCAAAAAGAATCAATCGAATCGGAGCTACGGAACTGAAACTACGATCAAAAGAAGTTCGAAATCAAATCAGCTTGAAACCAAATTTTAATTTGTCAAAACCATGTTAAAGTTGCTTAACTGCAGAGAAGGGTTCGAGATGAAGGTTTTGGCATTGGTTTCACTGGATTTGGATGAACGGTTGAGAAGTTACGAGGGTTTGAAGATCAGGGCTAATCTGCGATAAAAATAATCACGGATATGTCCCTGGAAGAAAATAAAATAAAAAGAAAAGACTAACGAACGAACGTTCGCTAACAGACCCAAACAAACGAACGTGTTCGCTAGCGAAGTCGTTCAAGTGAACGTTCGCTAATTAGATCCGATCGGAAAAACCGAGAAAAACCTAACCCTAATACAAAAACCGATCTAGACCAAGAACAGAAAAAAAACAAACAAACCGGCAAACCGAGCTGTTTCTATACCGGTCAACGGGCGGTGGTCAACGGCGGTGGCGGCGTCGGGCGGGGCGGCGGCTCCGGCGGGGCGGCGGAGTACGGCGGCGCGGCGCGGGGTGCGGGGCGGCGGCGGCTGCAGCGGGAAGAGGCGGCGGCGCGGCGCGGTGTGCGGGGCGGCGGCGGCTGCACCGGAGGAGGCGGTGGCGCGGCGCAGCGGCGGCGGCGCGGCTCTGGCGGTGCTGCCGGGTGCGGCGGCGGCTTGGAGAGGAGGGGCCGGGGTCGGCCGTATATAAAGGGGCCGCGGGGGGTCCTACTTGGGCGAGGGGGCGCTAGGCGGCGGCGATCCGGACTCCTCGCCGGAGTCCGGCGCGGACACGGGCGCGGCGGTGCGGCGCAGGGCCGGCCGAGTTCGGCGCACGATTTTTTTAAATAAAATTCCGCCGAAAGAAAAATCCTAATAAATAAAAAAAATTCTAAAACTGCGAAAATAATTTTCACCGTCTAAATAAAATATTTAGAACGAAGTGAACATTTTTCTGGCCTAAAAATGCAATTTTGAAAAATGCATATTTTTCCAATTCAAATAAAATCCAAATAACATATTTATTTGATTTTAACATTTTTCCTCCAATATTCCCCTCTTATTTTGGAGAAGTCAATTTATCTCTACTCCTTTATTTTGATATTTGAAATATCCAGAGAGAAAAAATATTAAAACCAAAATGACCCTCTTTTCAAATTTGAGAAAAAAATTCAAATATGAAAATTATGAAATCCCCAACTCTCTCCGTGGGTCCTTGAGTTGCTTAAGATTTCTAGGATTACTACCAAAATGCAAAATAAAATATGATATGCATATGATGACCTATGTATAACATCTAAATTGAAAATTGGGATGTTACAGTAAGGTGGCCATCTCCCATGATAGCTCTATACAAAATGTTATGCTTGTTTACTTTCCGTATCTAGACTAGCCGATTTTGACTTTAATGTTCTATTCACTGAAGTAGATTGCCAAGTGTTTCGAAGAGATAATCATAAAATGGTCTTTACCGGTATTTGTGGAGGTGATCTATACATTGTTGATTTCACCAAGAGAGCTCAACCTCATACTTTCTTAATTGCTAAATCTTCTAAAGGTTGGTTATGACATAGAAGGTTAGGTCACGTGGGCATGTAAAATCTTGATAAGCTTATTGATCATATCCTCGGTGTTAAAGATGTCATATTTGACAAGGATAGACTTTGCAGTGCTTGTCAAGTAGGAAAACAAGTTGGAGGAAGTCATCCCATGAAGAACATCATGACCACGAGAAGACCGCTTGAGCTACTTCACATCGATCTTTTTGATCCCAATGCCTACAAGAGTCTCGGTGGTAACTCATTCGGTTTAGTCATTGTTGATGATTTTTCCAGATTTACGTGGGTGTTCTTTCTTGATGATAAATCACAGGTCCAAAAGATCTTCAAGAACTTCGCTAGGAAGGCCCAATACCAATTTGAAGTAAAGATCAAGAAGGTTTGAAGCGACAATGGAACGGAGTTCAAGAACGCCAATGTGGATACCTTTCTTGATGAAGAAGGGATTTCACATGAGTTCTCGGCTATGTACACACCTCAACAAAATGGAGTTGTTGAGAGGAAGAACGGGACACTTATTGAGATGGCAAGAACGATGCTTGATGAATACAAGACGCCAAGACACTTTTGGGCGGAAGCAGTTGAGACAGCTTGTCATGCTACTAAGCGACTATACCTTCACAAGCTTCTCGGCAAGGCGACATATGAGCTTCTCACCGGTAACAAACCCCAAGTTGGATACTTTCGAGTGTTTGGCTCAAAGTGCTACATTCTTGATAAGCAACGTTGCTCAAAATTTGCCCCTAAATCTCGTGAAAGTTTCCTACTCGGTTATGGCTCAAACTCTCACACTTACCGTGTCTACAACCATTTCACCAGAAAGGTTGAAGAGACGGTAGATGTGAAGTTTGATGAATCTACACTACGAAAAAAAGACATATCCGTGACATTTTGGGCCGAACGAAAAAAAATTCTGTCATACATATGACACTTCTATGACGATAATTGTGGCAAAACACGGTATCATCATAGATGTGGTGGGCTCCTACTTCTATGACAGAAAATGGGCTTTTCGTCCTGGGCGGGCCAGAGACGCAGCTGCATGACATTCTTTGGGCCGTCCATGACGGAAAAAACCGTGGTAGAAGCGAGGGCGAGGAAAATTTCGGCGAGTTCCCGGTTACGGTGGGAGGTCGGGGGCCAAGCGATGTGCGTTTCTCTCGTACACGTACGCGCGTGTGTGCGAGGCGTTGGTTCTAACTGAACCCGAGCGAGGCGTTGGGCTCTAACTAAACCTGAGCGATTGCACTGTAGGCTACGCGTTACTGAACCCGAGCGAGCGATTCCTTCGCTACTGCTGCTAACTGAAGCCGATCGATGCTGCCTCTAGGATGAACAGTGAGTGTTGCGGGGGGTTTGGATGAACAGTGAGCGGTGGCGTTGCCTCTGGATGAACAGGACCCCGTGGTGTGGTGGAGGGCTGGATGAACAGTAGACGGTGGAGGGATGCCCCTGGAGGGGTGGTTGAACAGGACCCCGTGGTGTGGAGGGCTGGATGAACAATAGACGGTGGAGGGGTGCCCGTGGAGGGGCGGTTGAACAGGACCCCGTGGTGTGGAGGGCTAGATGAACAGTAGATGGTGGAGTGGTGGTTGAACAGTACCGGTGGAGTAGTGTGCGGAGGAGGCTGGATGAACAGGAGCCCGTGGAGGCTGGAGGAGGTCGACGGTAGCCCGTGGAGGCTGGAGGAGGTCGACGGTGGAGATGAACAGTATCCTGTGGAGTCCCGTTTTGCGGTACGCCACACCCCTCCCGATGAAATGGACCACCGTTTCGACCGTAGGAGGTCCGTTTCGTCCGTTTTGCGGTACGCCACACCCCTCCTGATCAACAGGACCCCCGTTTCGACCGTAGGAGGTCCGTTTTGTCCGTTTTGCGGTACGCCACACCCCTCCTGATCAACAGGACCCCCGTTTCGACCGTAGGAGGTCCGTTTCCTCCGTTTTGCGGTACGCCACACCCCTCCCGATCAACAGGACCCCCGTTTTGACCATAGGAGGTCCGTTTCCTCCGTTTTGCGGTACGCCACACTCCTCTCGATCAACAGGACCCCCGTTTCAACCGTAGGAGGTCCGTTTCCTCCGTTTTGCGGTACGCCACACCCCTCCCCATGAACACGAAGCATTCCATTGCCTTCCCATGAACACGACGCATTCCGTTGCCTCCCCATGAACACGACGACGATGTTGTTTCTCCGTTCCGACCCAGCCATGTACACGAGCCCTGGCCGTACATATGCGCGAGTAGGCGTTCGAGACCCCGCCCATATGTACACATACGTGGCCGTATTTTCTTTCTTGCACCCTGGCCGCTGTACGTACGTGTACATGCTATGTGCGCGCCTCTACTACGACACGTACGCGCCACTACTACGACACGTACGCGCCACTACTACGACACGTGCGCGCCTCTACATCCACCAGTATATATGTACGTACACGTTCGCGACCAGAATGACAACGCTACATACGCTTCGACCAGGTGGGTCCCTGTGACGCCCCCGATTCAATCGTACACTAATCATGCACGCAAACGTGTACGATCAAGATCAGGGACTCACGGGAAGATATCACAACACAACTCTAAAACATAAATAAGTCATAGAAGCATCATAATACAAGCCAGGGGCCTCGAGGGCTCAAATACAAGTGCTCGATCATAGACGAGTCAGCGGAAGCAACAATATCTGAGTACAGACATAAGTTAAACAAGTTGCCATAAGATGGCTAGCACAAACTGGGATACAGATCGAAAGAGGCGCAAGCCTCCTGCCTGGGATCCTCCTAACTACTCCTGATCGTCGTCAGCGGGCTGCACGTAGTAGTAGGCACCTCCGGTGTAGTAGGAGTCATCGTCGACGGTGGCGTCTGGCTCCTGGGCTCCGGCATCTGGTTGCGACAACCAGGTAGAAGGGATAGGGGGAAAAGAGGGAGAGAAGCAACCGTGAGTACTCATCCAAAGTACTCGCAAGCAAGGAGCTACACTACATATGCATGGGTATATGTGTAAAGGGCCATATCGATGGACTGAACTGCAGAATGCCAGAATAAGAGGGATATAGCTAATCCTGTCGAAGACTACGCTTCAGGCCACCTCCATCTTGCAGCATGTAGAAAAGAGTAGATGGTAAGTTCACCAAGTAGCATCGCATAGCATAATCCTACCCGGCGATCCCCTCCTCGTCGCCCTGTTAGAGAGCGATCACCGGGTTATATCTAGCACTTGGAAGGGTGTGTTTTATTAAGTTTCCGGTTCTAGTTGTCATAAGGTCAAGGTACAACTCCAGGCCGTCCTTTTACCGAGGGACACGGCTATTCGAATAGATAAACTTCCCTGCAGGGGTGCACCACATAACCCAACACGCTCGATCCCATTTGGCCGGACACACTTTCCTGGGTCATGCCCGGCCTCGGAAGATCAACACGTCGCAGCCCCACCTAGGCACAACAGAGAGCTCAGCACGTCGGTCTAAATCCTATGGCGCAGGGGTCTGGGCCCATAGCCCATTGCACACCTGCACGTTGCGTACGCGGCCAGAAGCAGAATTAGCCCCCTTAATACAAGACCAGGCTTACGTTCCAATCCGGCGCGCACCGCTCAGTCGCTAACATCACGAAGGCTTCGGCTGATACCACGACGTCGAGTGCCCATAACTTTCCCACGTAGTTGGTTAGTGCGTATAGACCAAATGGCCAGACTCAGATCAAATACCAAGAACTCGTTAAGCGTGTTATTTTGAAGTAACCGCGGACGCCGGCCAGGGCCAGGCCCACCTCTCTCCTAGGTGGTCTCAACCTGCCCTGTCGCTCCGCCACAAAGTAACAGTCGGGGGCCGTCACGAACCCAGGCCCACCTCTACCGGGATGGAGCCACCTGTCCTTTCAGCCCCCTCATCGGAATCACTTGCGGGTACTCAACGAGCTGACTCGACTTTAGTCACCACATGTGTCATGTATATAAAGTATATAGTATATACACGTGATCACCTCCCTAGTGATCACGGCCCAGTAGTATAGCATGGCAGACGGGCAAGAGAGTAGGGCCACTGATGGAACACTAGCATCCTATTCTAAGCAGTAGGATAGCAGGTAAGGGTAACAACTATAGCAACAATGACAGGCTATGCAGCAGAATAGGATTAACCGAAAGTAGTAACATGCTACACTACTCTAATGCAAGCAGTATAGAGAAGAATAGGCGATATCTATTTATCAAGGGGGGCTTGCCTGGTTGCTCTAGCAAGGAGGGGTCGTCAACACCGTAGTCGTACTGGGTAGCAGCGGCGTCGGTCTCGGTGTCTAACGAGAGAAGAGGGGGGAAGAAACAATAAATATAATGCAAACATAAGCATGACGATGCATGACATGACAATGAGCGGTGCTAGGTGTGCCCTAACGCGGTAATAGGTGATACCGACGAAGGGGGGAAACATCCGGAAAAGTATCCCCGGTGTTTCGCGTTTTCGGACAAATGAACCGGAGGGGGAAAGTTGCGTGTTTGCCATGCTAGGGATGGGTGGCAGACAAACGGGCTGCGTATCCGGATTCGTCTCGTCGTTCTGAGCAACTTTCATGTACAAAATATTTTCATCCGAGTTATGGTTTATTTTATATTCATTTATAAAGATTTAAATCAATATTATTAATTTAATTCGAAAATGGCTATACTGCATCAGCATGATGTCAGCATGATGTCATCAGTCAACAGTGGTGTTGACTGGGTCAAGCTGACGTGTGGGTCCCATATGTCATACTCTGTTTATTCTAATTGGGGTTTAACGAATCTAATTACTGTCTAATTAATTAACAATAGATAGTTAGGTTACCTAAACAGGATTAATTTAGATAATTAATTACTTAATTAATATTTTATTTATAATTATTATTTTAAATTCTTTTTTTTCATAAAACGTTCTAGGGGCTGGGCCTCACATGTCATATGCCTAGGGGGCCTAACGGGCGCTGGGCGTGTGCGCTGCCCAGACCGCACGGGCGCACGCCCAGGGCCGCGGCAACGGCCACCGCAGGGTCGGGCACGCGCCGGCCGGCGAGCAAGGGGCCGCGGGCGAGGAGTAGCAGCGTCGGGGAAAACCGGACGCGAGCGGGTGGCCGAGCACGGCAGAGCAACGTGGTAGGGGACGGGCGGCATGGCGGGACGGAGGCGACGGCCGGAGCGAGCAACTGCAGGGGAGCCGGGGCGGGCTCGCCGATGCGAGGCGCAGCACGAGGCGCCAGCGGGGTGCTGGCCCAGGCGCGGGCGCGCGGTTAGGCGCGGCGTGGGATCCCGCGCGAGGGCGAGCAGGGGAGGCGCCGATGCTGGGCGGCGGGCACGGCGGCGTAGAAACGGGGAAGGGGAGTGCGAGAAGAGGGAGGCCATGGCCTCACCGGCGTTGCAGAGACGAGGGTCGGGGACGACGTCGATGTGGTGACGGGGAGGCAGTCCGGCGGGGAGGAGGAGGCAGTCTGGCGAGGTGGCCGTCGACGAGGCAGGCCGCGGCGGTGGCGTTCCGGGCGGCGGCGGCGGTTCGATTCCCCCGATCCAATCAGGGGGGGCGCAAAGGAGGGAAGAGGGGAGGCAACGGCAGAAGTGCGGCGCCGGCGACGGGCGCCGTCGTCGAGGTCGCGGGGCGGCGCGGGATCGGGGCGATCCCGATCCAAATCGTGGGGGGGGAGGGGGCGAGTGGGGGCGAGGGGAGTGGGGAGTGGGGCGACTGGGGAGGGACCGCTAGGGTTCGGTCGCCCCCGGGGTGATGTAGGCGCCGGCTGGGCCGGCCTGTTTGGCACCGAGGCCATCTGGGCCGAGGCCCAGCGGGGAGGGGGGTTCTTTTCCTTTTTTTTGTTTGTTCTGCTTTTTTTATTCTATTTCTTTTCTGTTTTCTTTTATTTTTGTTTTATAAAATTTAAAAGCGACAACTAATTTGGTGTTATTAAATAGGTCACAGCCCCAAATACTTTGGCACTTTAAATAAAGTATTTTGCATTTGCTTATTACTTTAAAAGCACTTTAGATAATTGTTTTATCGTTGTTTTAGTTTATTTAGTGCATTTAAGTATTTTATTAAACTATGATTTCTTCACCAACATTTATTATGGATTATTTGACACATTAGGAACAATTTAGTTTTGACTTTTGAAAACTTTAATTGTTTTGACTTTGATTCAAACTTGAATTTGGATCGGTTCTAAACTAACGCGAGATTATCAAAAGTAATCGAGGTGACATGGCATCATTACCAGAGGGTTACTGTAGCTTGATTACCTGGGCGTCACAGTCCCGACTATCAGGCACTTCCTTGCCTGCGAAGATGTAGCTGGTGGGTCCCAGCAGTCAGGGGGCGAATCATTCTTTTTTTGCCCGGACGCACTTCCTTGCGTGCGAAGATGTAGCTGGTGGGTCCCAGCAATCAGGGGCAAACATTATTTTCGCGAAATACGGTGGCCCATCCAGTGGGTCCCCGCTGTCAGGTGGAGGAATAATTATTTTGCACGTAATAAGGAGGCACTTCCTTGCTGCGGCCGTGGACCCAGCTGTCAGCCTCTCCACGTACAGTCCACGTCCGATGGAAGCCGTTCCTTGAGCACGTTGACCACGCCGCGCCGAGAGCACCAGGGTGGTGGACGACGGCGAGGCCTAGGAAGGGGACTACGCGGAGCCGGGGAAGACGCGGCAGTGGATGCCCACGCGTAGAGGAGTACGAGGGTTCACTGGTTTGCTGCGGTGTGAGGCTGCCGTCGCCGCAGAATAACAGGGGGTGTGGGTGAGTGGAGGGATGGCCTGGCCAGCGGTGGGAGTAGTAGGGGGCGGTGAGGCCTCCGTCGCATCGCAGCCGGCCACGGGAGGCAGGAGCACGAGGCACGACCAGCGCTGGTTTGGGCGCCTGGAGCAAGAAGACCAGAGGTTGAAGAAGCACTACGGCCGTTGGATGGACATCGTACGGTCACTGGAGCTAGAATCATGCATATTGACTAAGTTGGCATAGCCCTCCGTCCCCGTCAACTTAGTAGGCCCACAAGTCAGCCTGCCACTATACTGGGTCCCAGCTAACAGGGGGAGTATTCATTTTTTTGTGCGTAATAAGGAGGCACTTCCTTGCGTGCGAAGATATAGCTGGTGGGTCCAAGCTGTCAGCGGCGGTAACGTTTTTTTCACGAAATACAGAGGCCCTTTCGGTGGGTCCCTGATGTCAGGTGGAGGAATCATTATTTTGCGCGTAATAAGGAGGCATTTCCTTGCATGCGGCCGTGGACCCAGCTGTCGGCCTCTCCACGTACAGTCCACTTCAGATGCATGTCGGTCGTTGACCATGTTGACCAGGCCGCGCCGAGAGCATCAGGGCAGTGGACGACGGCGAGGCCTAGGAAGGGAACGACACGGAGGCAGGGAAGGCTCGGCAGTTGTTTCCCACGCGGAGGAACAGTGAGCGTTGCTGGGGGGTTTGGATGAACAGTTCCCGGTGGGGGTGGATGAACAGGACCCCGTGGTGTTGCCTCTGGATGAACAGGACCCCGATCGATCGAGCCGGTTGGGGCTGGATGAACAGGACCCCGTGGAGGGCAGGATGAACAGGACCACCCCGTGGAGGGCAGGATGAACAGTAGACGGTGGAGGGCTAGATGAACAGTAGCCCGTGGAGGGGTGGTTGAACAGCAGCCCGTGGAGAGGGCTGGTTGAACAGTGGCCGGTGGAGTAGCGTGTGGTGGAGGCTGGATGAACAGGAACCCGTGGATGAACAGTCGCAGGTGGAGGCTGGAGGAGGTCGACGGTGGATGAACAGTAGCCCGTGGAGGCGGGAGGGGGTCGACGGTGGAGATGAACAGTGTCCCGTGGAGTCCCGTTTTGCGGTACGCCACACCCATCCCGATGAACAGGACCCCCATCCAGCTAGCAGGGGGAGTATTCATTTTTTTTGCGTAATAAGGAGGCACTTCCTTGCGTGCGAAGATATAGCTGGTGGGTCCGAGCTATCAGCGGCGGTAACGTTTTTTTCGTGAAATACAGAGGCCCTTTCGATGGGTCCCTGATGTCAGGTGGAGGAATCATTATTTTGCACGTAATAAGGAGGCATTTCCTTGCGTGCGGCCGTGGACCCAGCTGTCGGCCTCTCCACGTACAGTCCACTTCAGATGCATGTCGGTCGTTGACCACGCTGACCAGGCCGCGCCGACAGCACCAGCGCGGTGGACGACGGCGAGGCCTAGGAAGGGAACGACCCGGAGGCAGGGAAGACTCGGCAGTTGTTTCCCACGCGGAGGGGAGTACGACTGTACGAGGGTTTACTGGTTCGTCTGCCGTCGCTGGAGAATAACAGCAGGTGTGGGTGAGTAGAGGGATGGCTAGGCCAGCGATGGGAGTACGGTGGGGCGGTGAGGCCTGCGCGGCAGCAGAGCCGGCCGCGGGAAGGAGGGAGCAGGCAGTCCCGCCGGCGCTTGTTTGAGCGGCTGGAGCAGGAAGAGCAGAGATTGAAGAAGCACGACGGCCGTTGGATGGCCATCCAACAGTCACTGCTTGTGCGTCAACCTTTTTTTTAGGAAAGCCTCAAATCTGTGGAAAACAGCATGCAACCCATCTGCCATTATTTCTAATAATTTACAGCCCATTTGCTCATTATTAAGGGTTTTTTGGAGCCCATATATTGTGGCCATGGTTAAAAAATTACGAAATTTTGCATATTTCGGTGCGGTCCGAACTGTTTTTAATCCCGAAATTTCGACTCACATTCAAACTGATTTTAAAAATAAATGTATATCAATATAAAATCCAACAAATTCTCCACGCATAAAAATTAATGTAATTTAAAATCTCGAAATGAAAAAAAAATTGAAACTAATTGCCGGTTTGAAGTGTTTTAAAAATGTACAACCCATTTCTCATTACTGATGGGCCATTTTCTTGGCCACCCGAATGAAAGCTCTCCTCGTCTTGAAAGATCTGCAGCCCAACAGGCCTGACAAAGCGACTTACTTGGCAAATCACAAAAAAACTGGGCTGTGGCCGTGGACCCAGCTGTCAGCCTCTCCACGTACAGTACTCTTCCGATGGAAGTCGTTCCTTGACCACATTGACCACGCCGCGCGGAGAGCACCAGGGCGGTGGACGACGGCGAGGCCTAGGAAGGGGACGACGGGGAGCCAGGGAAGACGCGGCAGTGGAAGCCCGCACGGAGAGGAGTACGAGGGTTCACTGGTTCGGCTGCGGTGTGAGGCCGCCGTCGCCGTAGGGCCTGGCCAGCGGTGGGAATAGTAGGGGGCGGTGAGGCCTCCGTGGCAGCACAGCCGGCCACGGGAGGCAGTGGCATGCGGCACAACCGGCGCTGCTTTGGGCGGCTGGAGCAAGAAGACCAGAGGTTGAAGAAGCACTATGGCCGTTGGATGGACATCGTACGGTCGCTGGAGCTAGAATCGTTCATATTGACTAAAGTTGACAAAGGCCCCCGTCCCAGTCAACTTAGTAGGCCCACAAGTCAGCCTCCCACCATGGTGGGTCCCAGCTAGCAGGGGGAGTATTCATTTTTTGTGCGTAATAAGGAGGCACTTCCTTGCGTGCGAAGATATAGCTGGTGGGTCCGAGCTGTCAGCGGCGGTAACGTTTTTTTTCGCGAAATACAGAGGCCCTTTCGGTGGGTCCCTGATGTTAGGTGGAGGAATCATTATTTTGCGCGTAATAAGGAGGCATTTCCTTGCGTGCGGCCGTGGACCCAGCTGTCGGCCTCTCCACGTAAAGTCCACTTCAGGTGCATGTCGGTCGTTGACCACGTTGACCAGGCCGCGCCGAGAGCACCAGGGCGGTGGACGATGGCGAGGCCTAGGAAGGGAACGACACGGAGGCAGGGAAGACTCGGCAGCTGTTTCCCACGCGGAGGGGAGTTCAATTGACAAATTCCACAACAAATCTCTTGATTCAGAATTAGGGACTCATGTATCATCTGATGAATCCACTTTCTTTTACACTTCTGTATCTTACTCTACCTTGTTTTTTAGTATAATCTAAAATAACTGATGAATTATGAATTTTCCATAACTTAGGTAAATGCTTTACCAACATATGTAGTGTAGTAAAAAAATGGAATTTAACTCTTTCATGCTTACTTTAACTAGTTATTTTGGTTTTCTACTGGCTGCTTTAACTATAACCCCAGCTCTATTTATTGGCTTGAACAAGATACGCCTTATTTGAATTGACTGAATAATTATAATTCAGAAAAGAAAAATACGACTGTACGAGGGTTTACTGGTTCGTCTGCCGTCGCCGGAGAATAACAGCAGGTGTGGGTGAGTAGAGGGATGGCTAGGCCAGCGATGGGAGTACGGTGGGGCGGTGAGGCCTGCGCGCCAGCAGAGCCGACCGCAGGGAGGAGAGAGCACGCAGTCCCGCCGGCGCTTGTTTGAGCTGCTGGAGCAGGAAGAGCAGAGATTGAAGAAGCACGACGGCCGTTGGATGGCCATCCAACAGTCACTGCTTGTGCGTCAACCTTTTTTTTAGGAAAGCCTCAAATCTGTGGAAAACAGCATACAACCCATCTGCCATTATTTCTAATAATTTACAGCCCATTTGCTAATTATTAAGGTTTTTTTGGAGCCCATATTCTTTTTGTTAGCATTACAGCCCATATTGTGGCCACGGTTAAAAAATTATACGAAATTTTGCATATTTCGGTGCGGTCCGAACTGTTTTTAATCCCGAAATTTCGACTCACATTCAAACTGATTTTAAAAATAAATGTATATCAATATAAAATCCAACAAATTCTCCACGCATAAAAATTAATGTAATTTAAAATCTTGAAATGAAAAAAAAGATATTTGAAACTAATTGCCGGTTTGATGTGTTTTAAAAATGTACAGCCCATTTCTCATTACTGATGGGCCATTTTCTCGGCCAGCCGAATGAAAGCTCTCCTCGTCTTGAAAGATTTGCAGCCCAACAGGCCTGACAAAGCGACTTACTTGGCAAATCACAAAAAAACTGGGTTGTGGCCGTGGACCCAGCTGTCAGCCTCTCCACGTACAGTACTCTTCCGATGGAAGTCGTTCCTTGACCACGTTGACCACGCCGCGCGGAGAGCACCACGGCGGTGGACGACGGCGAGGCCTAGGAAGGGGACGACGCGGAGCCGGGGAAGACGCGGCAGTGGAAGCCCGCGCGGAGAGGAGTACGAGGGTTCACTGGTTCGGCTGCGGTGTGAGGCTGCCGTCGCCGCAGGGCCTGGCCAGCGGTGGGAATAGTAGGGGCGGTGAGGCCTCCGCGGCAGCACAGCCGGCCACGGGAGGCAGGAGCATGCGGCACGACCGGCGCTGCTTTGGGCGGCTGGAGCAAGAAGACCAGAGGTTGAAGAAGCACTACGGCCGTTGGATGGACATCGTACGGTCACTGGAGCTAGAATCGTTCATATTGACTAAAGTTGACAAAGGCCCCCGTCCCAGTCAACTTAGTAGGCCCACAAGTCAGCCTCCCACCATGGTGGGTCCCAGCTAGCAGGGGGAGTATTCATTTTTTTGTGCGTAATAAGGAGGCACTTCCTTGCGTGCGAAGATATAGCTGGTGGGTCCGAGCTGTCAGCGGCGGTAACGTTTTTTCGCGAAATACAGAGGCCCTTTCGGTGGGTCCCTGATGTCAGGTGGAGGAATCATTATTTTGCGCGTAATAAGGAGGCATTTCCTTGCGTGCGGCCGTGGACCCAGCTGTCGGCCTCTCCACGTATAGTCCACTTCAGATGCATGTCGATCGTTGACGACGTTGACCAGGCCGCGCCATGAGCACCAGGGCGGTGGACGACGGTGCGGCCTAGGAAGGGAACGACACGGCGGCAGGGAAGACTCGGCAGTTGTTTCCCACGCGGAGGGGAGTATGACTGTATGAGGGTTTACTGGTTCATGTGCCGTCAACGGAGAATAACAGCAGTTGTGGGTGAGTAGAGGGATGGCTAGGCCAGCAATGGGAGTACGGTGGGGCGGTGAGGCCTGCGCGGCAGCAGAGCCGGCCGCGGGGAGGAGGGAGCAGGCAGTCCCGCCGGCGCTTGTTTGAGCGGCTGGAGCAGGAAGAGCAGAGATTGAAGAAGCACGACAGCCGTTGGATGGCCATCCAACAGTCACTGCTTGTGCGTCAACCTTTTTTTAGGAAAGCCTCAAATCTGTGGAAAACAGCATACAGCCCATCTGCCATTATTTCTAATAATTTACAGCCCATTTGCTAATTATTAAGGTTTTTTTGGAGCCCATATTCTTTTTGTTAGCATTACAGCCCATATTGTGGCCACGGTTAAAAAATTATACGAAATTTTGCATATTTCGGTGCGGTCCGAACTGTTTTTAATCCCGAAATTTCGACTCACATTCAAACTGATTTTAAAAATAAATGTATATCAATATAAAATCCAACAAATTCTCCACGCATAAAAATTAATGTAATTTAAAATCTCTAAATGAAAAAAAAAGTTATTTGAAACTAATTGCCGGTTTGATGTGTTTTAAAAATGTACAGCCCATTTCTCATTACTGATGGGCCATTTTCTCGGCCAGCCGAATGAAAGCTCTCCTCGTCTTGAAAGATTTGCAGCCCAACAGGCCTGACAAAGCGACTTACTTGGCAAATCACAAAAAAAACTGGGCTGTGGCCGTGGACCCAGCTGTCAGCCTCTCCACGTACAGTACTCTTCCGATGGAAGTCGTTCCTTGACCACGTTGACCACGCCGCGCGGAGAGCACCACGGCGGTGGACGACGGCGAGGCCTAGGAAGGGGACGACGCGGAGCCGGGGAAGACGCGGCAGTGGAAGCCCGCGCGGAGAGGAGTACGAGGGTTCACTGGTTCGGCTGCGGTGTGAGGCTGCCGTCGCCGCAGGGCCTGGCCAGCGGTGGGAATAGTAGGGGGCAGTGAGGCCTCCGCGGCAGCACAGCCGGCCACGGGAGGCAGGAGCATGCGGCACGACCGGCGCTGCTTTGGGCGGCTGGAGCAAGAAGACCAGAGGTTGAAGAAGCACTACGGCCGTTGGATGGACATCGTACGGTCACTGGAGCTAGAATCGTTCATATTGACTAAGTTGACAAAGCCCTTCGTCCCCGTCAACTTAGTAGGCCCACAAGTCAGCCTCCCACCAAGGTGGGTCCCAGCTAGCCGGGGGAGTATTCATTTTTTTGTGCGTAATAAGGAGGCACTTCCGGTGGGTCCGAGCTGACAGCGGGGGGAACGTTTTTTTCGCGAAATACGGTGGCCCGTCAGGTGGGTCCCAGCAGTCAGGGGGCAAACGTTTTTTCGCAAAATACGGTGGCCCGTCCAGTGGGTCCCTGCGGTCAGTTGGAGGAATCATTATTTTCCGCGTAATAAGGAGGCACTTACTTGCTGCGGCCGTGGACCCAGCTGAGACTCTCCACGTACAGTATACTTCCGATGGAAGTCGTTCCTTGACCACGTTGACCTCGCCGCGTTCCGTTGCATGCATGCGTCCATGGGCGTGGTGCGTCCCCACTGTCAGCCTCTCACGTACAGTCATCTTCCGATGACTCTCGGTTGTTGACCACGTTGACCACACCGTGCCGAGCGCACCCAGACTGGAACGACCCGGAGATGGGGAAGACGGGGCAGTGGAGTCGCAGATGGAGAGGAGTGGGAAACTTCACTGGTTCGGGTGCGCGGCAGCACAGCCGCGGTGCCGCCCACGGGAGACAGGAGCAAGAACAGAGGTTGAAGAAGGAGCACGGCTGTTGGATTAACATCCAACGGTCCAGCTGCTAGAATCATTTGTTGATTAAGTTGACAAAGCCGTGCGTACACGTCCGCTTAGTAGGCCCACAAGTCAGTCACCAAATCTGACGGGTCCCAGCTGTCAACGGGATGAATAATTTTTTTCGCAAAACAAGGAGGCACTTCCTTCCGTGCGAAGATACAGCCGGTGGGTCCCAGCTGTCAGGTGGAGGAAACATTTTTTTCAGCTTAATAAGGAGGAACTTTCCTTGCGTGCGACCATGGACCTCGTGGGTCCCAGCCGTCAGGCTCTCCACGTACAGTCCTCTTCCGATGACTCTCGTTTGTTGACCACGCCGCACCGAACGCAGCGAGGCGGTGGACGACGGCGAGGCCCCGGACGGGAACGACTCGGAGATGGGAAAACGCGGCAGTGGAGTCGCAGATTGAGAGGAGGAGAAGGGTTATAACTGGTTCTGTTGCGGCGTGGGGCTGTAGTCTGTGGAGAATAACAGGAGGTGTCGAGGGGTGGAGGGATAGCCTGGCCGGCGGTGGGGTAGCGCTTCGCAGCGATGCGTGCTAAGCAGAGCCGCTAGCCGCCGGAGGCCGGACCAGGCGGTCCCGGCGACGCTGGAGGAAGAAGACGAGAGATTGAAGGTGCATGCCGGCCGTTGGATATAAATCCAATGGCTGTGGATGACACAATCATTTGTTGACCAAGTTGACAACGCCCTGCGTAGGCTTCGACCTATTGGCCCACATGTCAGCCTGCAAAAATGTGGCATATATTTAACCCATGTTTTCTAGAATGTACAGTCCATTTGCTGGGCTGGGTGAACAAATAATTTCGCGTCAATCAGGCCCATTTATATTTTCTAAGAAAACCCAGCCCATTTGCACTTCCTTGAAATACACGTATTAGGTGGGCTCGTTATATATATAATGTTATGTTAGAAGGAGCAATTAATATCAAAGAATAAACCGGAGAGGCACATTTTATATATATATAATTAAGAAATTAGCGAGTTATTGCTCAAAATAAAAATGAGCGCGTTATTATTAAATTGGTCCTTAAAATCTTCGCAAGCTTTTGTACGCAATCACCAGGATTTTCCTTGCCTGTGAGTCAAAAACAACCAGGATTTTCCTTGCCAACTTCCGTTAAACATTTACTTTTATAAGTTAATAACACGTGGGATGTTTTTATAATGTATATATAAGTCTCTATAAAATATACGATAATAGTAATAATATAAATATATATAATGTGGTTAGAAGGGAAAACATAAATTGGACACAGCATTACTTTTATAAGAGACCTGCGTTTTATACCCCACAGTAGGCATACTAACAAGTTCACACACAAATACAACAGAAAAGGTAAACATTCATATCAAACTCAGGTTCACAGGACACGTTCATATTCATAGCCAACATTCACTATCAACAACTCAAAAGATTCATATATACACAAGCTCAGCATATCTATGCATCCAAATGATTGATAGATCACACGACAATATTCATACATAATTCACAAAAAGATTCAGATATACACATGTTCAGTATGTTTATGCATCCAAATGATTGAGATCACAGCCAATATGATCCATGGACGAACTTTAATTACCTAGGGTACAGACTGGTAAATGGTGTTCAATCGGAGGTACTTCTTGCTAAAATTAGTTCTTGTACGAGTAAACTTTCGAGTACATAAGAGGCAGCACAGACAATCTGAACTTTGCTTGTAGGTTTATCCTCAAATAGTGGCCTCGTGCCGAGGGAGGTTTGAGCAACTTGGCCACTACTTTCATCCAACTAGTTTACTGGCTCATCTTGGTCCTGTATCTCGCCAAAATTCTACATTGCAGACGAGAAAGGAGGCGGTTGAGAAAATGAACCACCCAAATTTTTTGTGCAGTTCAACTGAAATGGAGCATCCTTGGCGTGCAGACTGATTAAGTGCCAGATGAATATACGCGTCAACCAACTTGTCTGGAATCTTTAGACTCCATGCCATATAGTTCGCTACCATATGTGCCGATAACCAAAAGGCACAAGTTGGGACCAAAGACTGGACTGCGTTTTTCTGGGCTATGCACCAAGCAATATTTTTGGCGTTCACTCTCCTAATACTTGGAGTTTGACAATTGGTTGACGCCGGTTGATACTCGAATGAATATAGGCACTTCTTGTCAACATCGATGCTTGTCTGAGTGAACTTTGGAGTACATAGCAGCAGCATAAGTACCTGTCCATCTGATCATTTTGTGCAGTTCTACTGAAATCACCCGATGTAATGATTTGCCTGCGAGTTCAGGCTCCAAATTACTCCTTTATGAAATCGGCAAACAGTAGCACAATACCAAATTACCAATACATATGACAGGCACAATAATCAGGATAAAGACCAGTACCAACCTGTGTGAGGTAGCATATCAATTACTATTTCCTTTGACTGGAAGCCGAGATAAGCCAAGCGACTGACAGCAAAGGAAGAAAGCAAGCGGAGATTAGCGACTGACAGGAAAGGACGGAAGCTGTCGAGGCAATGAAGCACCCAAAGTTTTTGTGCAGTTCCACCAAAATCGAGCATCCCTGTTGGCACATATATTGAGAGAGTGAGATTACTGTAATAGTGGGACTAGTTGATGAAACATACACTAACAAATAGAAGCACCCTCATTATCTTAATGGGTAAAGTTAGCAACATAGTAGTCTTGCTTAAAGAGAGGTATTAGTTTATTTAATCAGTGCCAATTAGCTCAACTCAACACTCAAAGCATTGCCATTTATCATAGGTTGCAAAACTTTAACGTGCAAAGATAAAGGAGTTTCTCATGACAGTAGCACGATACAAATAGAGATGACAGCAAACTAATATGGATGAAGGCCTTAGGCCCGTACCAACCTGAGAAAAAAAGCTTATTCATGTAGTCCCATAAGAGATGATAAAGCACTCACTGGAATCACACAATAGTATATATTTTTGTGCACTTCAAATGTATGGTTGAAATCACTCTTGTTTACCAGTGCTGAGATTATATCGAAAGATTATCAAGAACTTCCAGCAGAGTTAAAGCACTGGCTGGGATACAGTTCATTGTATTGTCTTGTGTAGTTCCACTAAAATGTATGATTGGCACAACATGATCCCTGTTTGCACAAGTAGGAACAAGGTGAAACCTTCATTAGCTTAGTGAGAAAGGATAGGAAGACATTAGCATATTACTCAAACAGTAGCATCAAATTCATGATGGACAATACGCAAAACATTGCCTCATTGAACCAATGGCAATAAATTGACATGCAAAACAATAGCACTATTATGTCATGACACTAATAATATTCCCTCCCTGCTCCACCACATGATTCACCTCCATAGACAAACATACACACGTACATGATTCAGCATAGGGTCCTACTAAAGATTTGTTTAACTCCAACAGGAAAATTAGGCAGTAATAAATTAGTGGTACTTAAGTACTCCTAATTAATTAAGTGAGACAGCAGAAGTGGAAGGGCTCCCTGGAGGATCGTCTCACATGTAAGGTAGTCGTTGCCGGAGCCCTTGAATGGCCTCGACTGAGGCCTCTGGCTTCAGCAAGATCGCCTTGGCACTGTTTATTCTTCTTCTTCTTCCTCTTCATGCTCTGTTTCTCTTTCTCCTCACCAGTTGGTGAAACCAAGTACATGATTGGCCTTCTAATTCAGAATTGGTTTTGTCAGTGAGGGAGTACAAGTGTACTAGTAAAAAACAGCATTATTTTCTCATGGCAGTCGGAAAATAGAGATGAACACATGCATTAAATATCATTCTTACCTAAAGGAAGGTTATGGCGCCAATATGGATGATGAGGATTGGAACACAGATCTCCCTTTGTGCAGTTCCACCAAAATGAACCAACTGTTCCATTCTGACATTCCAGTTAAACAGCACAAAAGTCACTTCTTTTAAGAAGAGTTTTGTGCAGTGCACCAAAAGGTCACAACAGCAACCAGGTGAATTGGATATCCCTGTTTGCACAAAAAGGCACAGAGGAAACAGTCAGAGTCTCAAACAATTACAGGCAAAAACATTTGGCTAAACTTGTCATGGCTTATAACAGTGGCATGGCTTCATTTTTACCAGGGACATTAGATTAAGAACAGCTAAGGCTGCGTTCGGTTCACAGGTTTGGTGCAGGATTTTCGTAGGAACACAATTCCTACGGTATTCTTTCCCTTCCAACCGTTCGGAACACGGGAAAGGTGAATAGTGTTTCATAGGAAAGCTGGTCTGGTAGTACTGATTCCATAGGATTAGAAACATCCACGCGCTGCTCATTTTTTGGGCGGAAGCCCGAGGCAGGCGCTCGCTGCCATGCGTTAGACAGGTTGCTGTGCTGTGTTGCCGGAATAAAAAAATCAACCTATGTGTGGTACGTGAGGTGAGGACAAGAGTAGTCACTGTGCAGCTGAATAAACAAATAGCATCTCATACTGCCAAGCATGCTACTCTAAAAAACAAATCTGTACATTTCGTAGTCCATCCGAACACATTCTCTTGAGAGTTTCCTCCGGTTCGCTGTTCCATAGTTTTATACCTACATTCCTTTCCTATTCCTCTATTTTCATCAAGACCTATGTTTTCTGCCCCTTTATTCCGAACGGAGCCTAAATATTTGGTATAAGGGCATGGGACAGTGGGTGCACCAGCAGTCCAGCACCATGTACGTAAACAGGGGCATAAAGTGGTGATTCATAGTTTGTTGCCCCGAGAAACAAACATCCAAGAAACATATCTGGGTTGGTCCCATTTTTGTTCACTCTAGCCACCTACTCCTATGTGTGGATAGCAAATCTAGTCCTGGTCATACCACTGTGTACAGCGTTACCCCTATATTTCCCTTTTCGACCAAGAGACCGGTTGGATGACCAGTCTGTACTACTTTCACTCCCTTTCCTTCCTGTTTGTACCAAGTCCGATGTACCCTCCGTTCGGAATTACTTGTCGCAGAAATGGATGTATCTAGATGTATTTTAGTTCTAGATACATCCATTTCCGAGACAAGTAATTCTGAACGGAGGGAGTACATACTAAATTCCCCCACCCCCACTTTATTTCTTGTTTGAACCAAGTACTCCCTCCGTCCGGAATTACTTGTCATCAAAATGGATGTGTCTAGAACTAAAATACATCTAGATACATCCATTTCAATGACAAGTATTTTCGGACGGAGGGAGTACAAGATTCGACTCCATGAAGTAGCTTTACCTCTAACAATAGAAGAAAAAAATATGTGACGTTGGACCATCCGATCGAGAGGGGCTGAGAGGTAGAAAATGATGCACATGCAGCGACGTAGTGAGCTGGGGAAGTAGAGCTAAGGCGGTTTCGAACGAAGATATACCTGAAGGTCGTCGGGATGTGGATAGGTGGGCGGCGGGAGGCCGGATCCGCCCACAGGCAACGACGAAGGGATCGGAGGACCTCCCGCGCCGGCGCTCGGCCAGAGATAACGGTGCGGCCGGCAGTGGGTCTCCTCCCTCGCTGTCGACGACGGCCTAAACGCTGCCCCTCCTCCCCTTCACCGGCGGAGGGGGATACGTCCGGATCTGTAACCAGCGGTGAGGATAGAAAGCCAGTGTTTTTTGAAGGGAGAAAGACAGTGTTACTACCCCTATCTTGTTTAGATCTGGAGAGGATGAGAGTGTGTGAATAGAGCAACCCTAGCAAGCAAGCGCGGAGGCTCCGGCCTATATATACGTAGTGGGGTAGTTTTCCTTTTTCACTCCATCAAAACAATCGTTTAAAATTGTGTACTACTACATGCCAGGTCGCGGTTTTTTTAGTTGTTGATTGTTTTTTGAGATAGCTACCCGCTTGTTCCAAGTGGTGTTACGGTGTGCCAGGTCGCACTTTGTATCGTTCAAGTCTGGTACTACAAGTCCCTCCATTAAATGAACAACCAACCCCTCGTAAAAATTGTGAACAAGCCCACGGCTAAAATTAGCGGAAACGTGGGTTGCCCCAACATGCATTATTATTTATATTTTCTACTCCCTCCGTTCCTAAATATAAGTCTTTTTTATAAGCCACACCTAAGACAAGAATTTTTTTATTAGCAGTGAACCCCACATGTCATAGACACAAAAATTGTGGCAAGATTCCCTTAGGCAAGCCAAAGTGTGTCTAACAATTTGAGCAACTCAGGTTAGGCAAGTGTGGCAAGTGTGGGAAAAATAATGTGGCAACATAAGACAAACATAGTCACAATCCAAACAGCCCCGTAATTTTTTGTGACATGCATGAAAATTTGGTTAGTTAAATTTATAGTCAAAATTTGGCAAGGTGCATCAAATCAACACATGCAAGTATCAAAAGGAAAGTCACGGCATGCATGCATGCGTTGTACTCCCTCCGTTTCCAAATATAAGTCTTTTTAGAGATTGCAACAAGTGACTACATACGAAGCAGAATATGTCTACTCCTACATACGAAGTAGCCCATTTTAAATGTGTAAAAAGACTTATATCGAGTGCAGTGCTTTGATGTGTCGCGTCAACTCGTACAAGACCGAGAAATTTGATTACTACAACGCCCTCTCCCTCGCGGACTGAGCTCCGGTGCCTTAACTGCACCTGCCTTTGGCTGCATGACAGGAGGGCCAACCACCTGTTGGGCCCACCTGTCATAGACGCAAAGGCAGGAGCAGTAAGTAGAAGCTTTCGCTACACGCTATCCCTCCCGCACGAGGTGGACGGACATGCAGCAGTGGATTCGATACTGTAGAAGTAGGAGTAACATCATTGTTCGTCTTCTCGAAGAGGCGAAGAGCCAAGCGCAACCCGAACGTGGCAGTTGCGAACGCTCGCGTGGTGCGGTTCCTTGGAGTACTAGCCAGGCTCTTGCATGAGACAAAATTGCTATTGTTTAACAATTAAACTCCATTATCCATTGGTTGATACTCATTCTGCATAGGTCCACGCGCTTAGCACCGTTTCCTCCTGGGGTCACCAATGTTTATTTGCTAATTAATAGCATTGCATGCAATGAACTAGCCATTGCAAGTCATTAAAAGCATGCACACCTCTCATCTCTTATTGGTTGATATGTCAAGAAACAAGAAACAAGGTAGAAGTTAATGCACCGCGCCTAAGTGTTTTGGGACTATTTGGTTTTCGTAAGATGACTTACACACCTAGACGGAGGGAGTAGTATAGCCCTGTAAACCGGAAAGGAGTATTTGCCTTTCTAGAGATTTCAACAAGTGACTAGACTACACCGTGTGCAGTACTCCCTCCCTTCCGGTTTATAGGGCTCAAATCTCAAATCTCATGAACCAAGGCATTTTGCGATTGGAGGAATGTATCTCGTACTTTACAAAACTACCCTAATTAAACTCATGCATTAATTACGTAGTTCTCTCGTTTTCCTCTCCGCCTTGGTCGCGGTGCACAATATTGAGCACTCCTATATGACTAGCCGCTCTATCTACATGCGGGACATTTCAAAGCATCCGGGCCCGCGTGCCATCCACCAAATCACAGCGAGGTGCTACAGTCGAGACTCACCTGTCACCCCGGTGTGGCCGTCATGACCCGTCATATCACAAAACCCACACCTTTACCAGCAGTGGTAAGGTGGCCTCCAAGTTGGACTGGACGAAGCAACCATCATTTCACTGGAACGCTCGTTCAAGCCCTTTCTTCCCTTTCTTGAAGAAAACCTCACTCCAGGCTACTCACTTCTGCCATTTTTCTTCTGTACCGACGAAGGAAAGGTGGGCGAATCAGTTATGCTGCTATATTTTCATTCCAAGAATCTTCTTTTTGCGAAGCACCGACCGATTCTCACATCCTATTCTTTTCCCGTTTTCATTGCGATTGTGGTTTCCTTTCGATTGCTTTTTGTTTGTCAGTTCATTGATGGATCCTGGAGCACTAGGCAAAGAGTTGCCGGCGGACAACCCACTGGAGACAGCGATCTCCAGGAAGCGAGCACCGACCAACGAGTTGACCATGTTGGCGGGCCAACCCATGGAGACGAAGAACTCCAAGAAACAAGCACTGGCCAAAGAGTTGAGGACGTTGGCGGACGAACTCCTCAAAGAAAGTTGGAAGAACAGCAAGGGCCCCACCGTGCCTACCCCAGGAACTCTGATTGCCACCTATGTGAGGCTCAAGACCGAGTTTGAGGAGATAGTCGCCGTTGAGAAGCAGTATTCCCCTGGCAAGGTGATGGCCCCCATCGAGGACGAGGAGATGGCCCCCGGAGGGATGAGATCCCCCGGTGAGCTGCACAAGGTAAAAAATAATGGCTTATTACCATAGTTGTGGTTTTTGATTATTTGCAATGTGCTTGCTAATATGTTAGGGTTGTGCAGGTGCCGGTGGACGTCCTTGATGATTCCGATGTCGTGGCCCGTCCTGTTGGCATCGCCCCGGAGATCGATTCCGATGCCGCTGTCCATCCTGTGGACATCGCCCCAGAGATCGATTCCGATGTCGCGGTCAGTCCTGTGGACATCGCCCCAGAAATCGATTCCCATGCCGCTGTCCGTGCTGTGGTCATTGCCCGAGAGATCGATGACAAGAAATAGTTGGTCGCGCTAATCCTTCAGGGTAGTTTGCATTGCCCTGTGTTTAATTACCAGAACGATGCGTGTTATCAAACCATCTTAGGGCTAGTGCACTGTCTTGTGTGGGCGGATCTTGCTACTTTTGTTTGATAGTGAATCATGCGATGAATCATGCGAACCCTCTCCGAGTTATGGAAACAGATGTATCCTCACCAGCTTTTGATGTAATATATGGCATGCTTAGATGTAAGTTTGAACTGTTTATCATATCAGCAGGGCTTGTTTGATGATTCTTGGTGTTAGTAGGCTAGCTACTGTGCGAGCTATAGTACTTGCAAAACACTCACCGAAGAGAAACGTTGGGGCTGATGAGCTCGTGGTACGCTTATACTTATCCCTCGTCGATCGACCAATAGCCCTAGCTCCTAAAATTGTAGGCTTAGCGATCGATCAGACAATAGTCGACATACATTCAGGCCTCATTTGGTTCATAGGGTAGGAAAATCGTAGCAAAAGTACAGAGAACGTGCAACACAAAATCATAGCAGTGCAGAGACGTACTCCCTCCGTTCCAAAATAGATGACCTAGGCGGGCTAGTTTGGCCTAGTGGGTTTCAGTGATATGACGTGGTACAGTGCCGTCCAGTCTTCGCGTGTGGTAGCAGTATTGCGGGTACAGTAAGTTTTCTTGAAGAAGCGGAATTCAACGAAGTCATGATGGTTCCTTCGTCCGAACAACTTACAGTGGGAAAGGTTGGGCCTGCGATACGACCGGGGTAGACCAGGATAATTTTGTGCATGGCAGGTGGACCAGGATGGTCGACGTCCCACATGTCGGCGAATGAAAGTATTCTTTCCGATATAGAGGACGAGCAACGAGTATTCATTGTTTATTTTTGATGAAAGCTATTGTCTCCACTGTTACGACGGAGGAGTGTGAAACACGGCAGCCCAGTGAACTTGGCATGTGCACCACTCCCTCCTTCCTCATGTAATGCCCAGGTTACAGCTTTTTCTCACTTTCTCTCTATCTATTTCCTCTCAAATGTTTTTTACCTTTCTTTTTTAAGACACAATTGTTTTTATGCCTTTTTTAGAATTATTTTTTATACCTAGGAGCACGTGTAGAGACGGGCTCTTGCAGAGCCCACTCCTTGACTTTGTCAATGCCTCTCTCTCCTCCACATAAGGAGTACTACTTGCTATGCATGCATGCGGCGGGCAGCTGGCGTCTTGAGGGGCCAGGGCGGTGAGAGCGGGCTCCGGAAGCGGTCCGGACTCCAGCATGGCCCACCTCACATTATCACCATATATTTCTTGGAGTCCGTGCGCGGCGGGCGGGCGATCTCTTCTCCCTCCCCCGTTTCTCTCTTCTCAGCCGACGCCCGCCGAGCGATTAGATTTCGGCTATCGACGGTTTATTCAATTACGGTCCCACATGTCAGTGAAATTGCAAGACAACGCGTGTCCCCTCTGGTGAGCGGCGTGCGAGCCGGACTGTCGGGGTTGCGACGCGTACGAGTCGTAAGTGTGCCGCCTTTTCCTTTAGAACTTGCGAAGCGTAACATTTTCGCGCGATCGATCGATAGAAATCCAGAACAAAATGACGAGGGCGGTGCTTTCCCGCTCGTTAGGCGGGCTAGTTCGAGTGATATGACGTGCTACAGTGCCGTCCACTTGCTCCATTTTTATGTAAGCAAGAGTTTACACTCTTACGCGGGAGGAGTGCGAAACACCGCGGATCTGATTTTGATCGAGGGATAACTGTTCCCTGCCAAATAATGGAGGATTGTTAGCGATTATAGCATGATAGTTAGGGCATCTCCAGCGCTGGCCCACAAATTTACACCGGCATCTGTCCGAGGACACTGATGGATGCCATCCGATGCTGCCCGCATACCTTTCGACAACTATATGAACTAACCGGACGAAATTCGTGCAAACAAAGCAAATTTCAAATTAACCGGATGAAATTCATTACATTTCGAAAACTTTTCCTACAAACTGGACGAAATTCATTACATATTTCGCACAAACCGTACTAAAACCTACTGTAAACCTAATCTAAACGATCGCCGGCGCCCGACCACCATGTCCGGCCATGAACCCGAGAAAGCCGGCCATTGCCTTTGCCTCCTCCTCATCCGCCTCGATAACCTCCTCCTCCAGAGCGGCGGCGACCTACCGTGTACTACTCTTCCTCGCTGCCGGCTGCGCCCGCGCACGCGCGCCGGCTTCGTGGTCGTGGCGGCGGAGGGCGGCCGGGGGGGTGCCGGCGATCTCCTTCGTTTGCTCCTGCGACAGTACGTCGAAGAGAGCTTTGGAGCGCGCCCGGAGCGGAGCCGCCGATGTCCCTCGTCTGCTCCTGCGACAGTACGTCCAAGAGAGCTTCGGAGCGCCAGGAGGCCATGGTTGAAGTGGTGCCGACAGAAGGAAGGGACCGGAGGAGAATAAGTGTGGGTCTTTGGCTATGGCTGGGAGCTGGGGCTCAAGTTAATATAGCGGGCGAATGGCAATGAGCCGCGGCAGACGGATGGACAACTGGCGCCGGAGTAGGTTCGTCGGGCGTGAATGCGGACGCTGCTTCAGTGACTTAACTGCAGATGCGTTTGGGTTACTGACATGTGGGCCCAACGGGCATCTGGCCCGCATGTCAGTGACACACCAATTGCACCTGCAGTTAAGTCCGGTGAATGCGGCATTGACATTCTGGAGAGACGGTGACCGTTTCAGGCGGGAAGCGCGCGCTAGCGATGGAAGGGGTTTCGGTGTGCAGTGGCACTAAGATCGGTCGCTCACGATAGTACATACTCCGTACCATACTACCATAGTACCCTCTCTAGCTTAGGCTGTTTTATAGATTGTCGTTGTGATGGACGATATACATGAGCAAGGCGGTCCGAGTATGACCGTTGGTGTTGAGCCAGGTGAATACATGCTCGGCGTTCGCGTAGGCCTCCATCAAACGTCTAAACAGTAATGTCAGGCACCGCCGGGGCGCGCAGGTGATGGGCTCGCCGTTTGCGTTGCGCCATGAGCAGGACTTTGATTTAGAGGGCGACGTGCATGCATTAGCATGCTTTGACAGCGTGAGCGTGAGTGTCTGACGCGAAGTATTTCATTTTCATTTGGCTGACGAGGGTGCGTTGCAGCGACGAGTCCGTGGTTTGATTCCCCACATACGCATAATTTTGGTTTTTACAGTATTTCTTTCTCCATTGACAGGTAGGCCCGCGTAGATAGATAAAGAACACGAGCTGATGAGGCGCATGCGGACTGTTTGACTGGTCAACCAGACAAATACGGAGCTATACGCTGAGCCAGTGACCGTATAATCACCATATCTCGTATACAATGATCAAAGTGAGCTATCAAGACAAGTTCGATGACCGCCAATGCATTTTACTCGGTAATAAATGACCAGGATTGAAGGGGAATCCAAATTTGCTTCGTCTTCTGTCCTTGAGCTCTTGACAAACCAATGCACTATACGGTTGTCCGGCCACTCCACCCCAGAGCTCTCACCAAGCGTCGTTCATGCCACCGCGCCGCACACTAACCGGTAAGGCAGCGATGGCATCCCGCCGCGCCGAGTTCCTCGCCGCCCACGACCGCACACAAAATGGTAGGGAAGCGATGGCATCCCGCCGTGCCGAGTTCATCGCCGCTCGCGACCTCACAACTATGTGGGAGGAATTTGAAGATGCCAAGGCCGAATGGGCGGTAGAGCAAGAGGCGGCCAAAGCCGCACAGAGGGAGCGGAAAAGTCAGAAAGCACTCAAGAAAAGAGAGGCCCGCCGCCGCAAGAAAGAAAAGGACGCACGCGCTGCTGCGGAGAGGTCGGCGGAGATCCAAGCACGGTGGGGTGTCGCCGACAAAGCCGGGAAGGAGAACGACGGCGTCTGGCCAGCATGTGAGAAGTAGTAGTACTAGTAGTTAGTGTGTGTGTCTGTGTCTGAGTACGAGCATGTACCAATACTACTAGTTACTACTGTAGTTTTTAGAGCAAATTACCAGTACATTAGCCTAGACTAAATGGAAAAATTCCTATCCTAAGCATCAAATGGCATCTCTTTCTCTATAGGAATTGAGATGCATGTCATCTCACTTCCTATGATTTTCATATTCCTATCCTATGAACGAAAGGAGGCCTCTGTTGGAGTAACTACTGTAGCTAGCAGTACTGCTGGTACAGTAGTTTTCTTCAAGAAGCGGAATTCAACGAAGTCATGATGGTTCCTTCGTCCGAGCAACTTCAAAGTGGGAAGTGGGCCTGTGATTTGACGGCTCATTAGTCATTGTTACTGCGGCGCGACGACCTGGGTGACTCTCCCTTGGAGTTCTGCGTGCATGGCAAGTGGACCAGGATGGTCGACGTCCCACATGTTGGCGAACGGAAGTATTCTTTCCGATATCGAGGAGCAAGGAAACCGCGTGGTATAGTATCACTGCTGATTGGTTCGCAAAAAAATAGTATCACTGCCGATTTATAATTATTTTTTATTTCTGATGAATGCTAGCGTTTCAACTCTTACGACGAAGGGTGCCAAACACGGCACGTGCTGGATGTCCCACACGTCAGCGAAAGGAGTGGGACATGAACAGCGTGGTAGAGCCCAGCGTAAAAAAACAGCGTGGTAGAGCGTCTCCACTTCTTCCACTTCTGGGTCGGAGACCACACGTAGTAGTACTTAGTGGTATGAACGATACAAAGTGCGACCTGGAGAGAAAGACACGTCTAGTTGGAAGGTCTCGGGGCATACACGTAAACAAATATAAAAGTTAATATGTGCCTCCAACTAATATAGTAGTAGTAGAGTACTTAGGCACGTACTCCATAACATCACCGTGCATTGCACGTACAACATTTAGTGGTAGTACGTAGTAAGAGACAAATGCCGCCCAAGAGTTCCCTTCTCGACCTACTTTTGGGTGTTTGGTAGAGTGTATGGAGGGTGCATGAGTCCACACTAGTTTAGCACAAATACACTAGAAGCATGCATGAAGAGAGCATGCATGAAGAGGGGTGTTGAGTTGAGCATGCATGAAGAGGGAACAACTATGCTGAGACGAGAACGCAACCAAACACACCCTATATGCCACGCATGTTCATACCATTTGTGCCTTTCTACTTCACTTACTGCGCTACATTACTCAGGTTCGTACGTCCACTCCTGGGTACATGTCCGTCTCGTAGTTCCAGTCCCACGTGTTCTTCATATAGATGGAACGATCCTTGCATAACACGTGCACCTTGATGCTAGATGTCTCGCGTGTTGGCAAAAGGATGAACAAAGCTCACGTAAAAAAATAGAGTGGAAGAACATAGATTCCGGACGACCGAGAAGGAGCAAGGAACCTCGTGGTGGAGCGTCTGCACTCATAATATTTAATATTATTCAGCGATATAAAATTAACCAATCATCTCCACAGTGGACTGGAAGAGTACGAAACACGGCAGCCCAGTGTAGTTACATCATACTAGTACATGGCTAACCCACGCTATCACCATATTTCTTGGCTTCCGTGCGACACCTATCTCTAGTAATCCAGCAGCCTGTATCGCTTCTCCCTCCTCGTCTCTATCAAAGTGCGGCGGGCTGGCGTTTCTGCCGTCTATTGAGGTCGGTTAACTATCACATGTTAGCGACATGCCAAGAGCATTCTAAAAAAATTCCTTTCACGTTCCGTTTTCAAAAAGAAAAAAATCCTTTCACGTACGAATTTGCCTGTATGCTTTGAGCAACTTGCATGTCCTATACTGCTCCTGTTTGATACTCTAACTTAGCTAGAGGTTAGACTAACTCATGACTAACCCTGAACTAACTGTAGCCAAAGAGGTGTTTGGGTGACAGGGTTAGATTGACAATAAATGCACTTCATGGAGAGAGAAAAGTGATTTTTCAGTGGTCCCAATGAGAACTATCTCCAGTTAGCACCTCTTGGGTGGGATAGTTTTTTTTGGTGGGTTCGGTGCAACTTGCTCCAATTTAAACCCTCATGCTTGGATACTTTAGGGCTATTTGAGCCCCAACTAGCTCAAACTAACTCTAACCCATGGATCCAAACAGGGCCTATGGCCAGTCTCGACGCGGAGCAGTCGCGTGCACCGGGAAGCGGCGCTCTCTCGGCCGTCGCGCCACTTCAAAGCCGGCGCCAGTGAGAGGTCGCCTCCGCTCTGGCCGGGCATTAATGCGGCACTGACGCTCCAGGGCGACGCTGACCGTTTCACGCGGGAAGCGCGCGCTGGCAAGGGAGTATAGGTTTTGAACCGTTTCAGGTGTAGTACTGGTAGTTTGCAAAACTACTCAATTATTGCACTCAGTTTCCTAAGAAATTGTGGTAAAAAACGTTACTCCACAGCCCGCTTCCCTTCTCCTTCCTCTTCCACCGCCCGCGCACGTCCGCGGGAAGCGACCGGTCAACCCTTATATAGGAGTGCTAGCACAAAAAGATGCATGCATGACCACTAAAATTTCCATATTAAAGCGCCGCTCCGGCGGGAGTATGGCGTATGTTGTTACCTTCGGCCGGCCCATGGCTACCGGGCGACGGCGACCAGAGAAGAGGCGGCGGGAGGGGAATGAATGCAGCTACTGTTTGGGTTCGCCTTCCGGCTTAAATAAATGCGCAGCATCACGTGTACCCGCGGGTGCACAAATTGTAACATACGTGTCTGCTTAAGTGGGCGTCACGTAACTGGTGTGTGTGTGAGAGAGATTCTGAGAGACAGAGTGCGTGTGTGCGACTCTACTCTTCGGACATGTACTCAACCTTTTGCATCGGGATATAAGTATAATGGTATTTACTTTAGCTAGTGATTTACGTGGCCATGTTAACGTGGTTGTGTCAAAAAAATGTCACTTCCTGCTCGTGATTTGCGTTATATAATTACAAGCAAGATTCTCGTGCATTGCACGGAACATCAATATGCATTTTTTTACAGAACACCTGTTGTGATTGACCCATGCAGGAGTAATCCCATGTGTAAAAACTAATGATATCTCGAGAATTTTATCGGAAAACTGGTATCTCGAGAATGTCATCGAAAAAATGAAAGATGAGAGATAAGGCGAGGAGGAGTGGAGCGTGGTGGTGACTGGTGGTCGGAATGGGCGGAGGCATGGGGATGGACGGCGCCGGCAGGCGGCAGCGGCCACCATGCATGCTAGATTGTTCCAGAGACTTATTCCTTTTTTAATTGCTGAGCAATGAGGTTGCGGGAGATAATGATGTGGAGAGAGGTGCGGGTATCTTTTGTAAAATTATCATAGTTTGCTTTCTATCCTCAGATATAGATCATACGGTCTGTATTACAAGATGGCAGGCACACCATCACCGCCAACTCGTTTTTTATAAGGGTACAGATGATAAGTTTGCTGACTACTAAAGTAAAGTGGAATTTGTCCATGTTATGCAAGTAAATAAAGGTGATTGTTTATCATACGGGTAAGGTTGGATGAAGGGTGGTAGGAACAAATGCTCCGCCTAGAGCATGTGTGTGTGAGATGGAGTCTTAGTGTGTGTGTGGGGTGTGTGTGTGAGAGAGAGAGAGAGAGGAGAGAGAGAGATGGAGTCTTAGTTTGTGTGTGTGTGAGAGAGAGAGAGATGGAGTCTTAGTGTGTGTGGGGGGGTGTGCGTGCGTGCGTGTGTGTGTGTGTTGTGTGTGTGTGTGAGAGAGAGAGAGATGGAGTCTTAGTGTGTGTGGGGGGGTGCGTGCGTGTGTGTGTGTGCGTGTGTGTGTGTGTGTCGCGGGGTCCTCTGTGGCGGATGTAATTTAAGTGTGCATGGCTTCATCATAGAGAGGTGATGTGTATGGCAGAGGCCACCAACGATGGGGTGCGAGAGAGAAAATGCCCGTAGAGAGGGAAGAGAAGGTGTGTGCGCGTGAGAGGAGTCGACATCGAGAGAACGTGTTTGTTCGAGAGACACCGAGGAAGACTACTATATATCGATGGTGCATGTAGGCGGGAATTAAACAAAGGGATGGTCTTATTGGTTTCGGGGATATAGGGGAAGAGTGAGAGGCGGGGGGGGGGTAGCTAGAAGGAGATTGTTAAGTGTGAGTGTGTGTTTTACCCATCCAGGCGGAAGTTATGTGCACAAAAGAGGAGAACGATTCGATGTGGCGTTAGGATTGAGGGTAATTAACTACGTATGGAGACATAGAGACCTTGAACGTGCATGTGTGAGAGGTATACATGTATACGTGGGATGTGTGTGTGTGCGCGCGCGCATGATCGAGATAAAAGAAAGAAGACATAAGTCATAAGATCAACGACATGGGAGAGACGGATCGGTATGACAATATGCATGCATGTGAGAATGCAGGGAAGAAGGCCCGACAATTGAGCATGTGTTTTTGTCTTTAAGAGATAGTGGCGTGGGCTGGAGCATGCATCTATGGCGAGCAGAGGGAGTGAGGCGCAACGATTGTGCAAAAGAGACCAACCTATAAATGCATATGTATGGAGAGACATATATAGTGTGGGTGATAGGAAGCAAGACTCCGTGCGAGAAAGAAATGTTGACGGAGAAACTACAGATAGATACAGAGATGGAGATGCTAGCTAGAGGGACATCCGCTAGTTTGGGTGTTGGAGATGACCGTCGGGTGGTTCAAAGGGTGAAGTTATATATGTGTGTGAGAGGGCACTTGACTGCATGTAGAGAGAAACATATGTAGTGTGCGTGATAGGAATCAAGAGTGAGGGCGAGAAAGAAGGTTGATGGAGAAACAGATAAATAGAAAGATAAAGATGCTAGCTAGTGTGCGTTAGAGATAGGAGTCGAGTGGATCAGAAGGCTGGGTTATGTGTGTGGGTGTGAGAGAGATAGAGAGAGGGTGCATGTGAGTCACATACAAACAGATATCAGAGAGAAATGAGATCCAGAGAGACGGAGTTTTGTGTCTGCGAGAGAGAAAGATATTTCACAACGAGAGTGATAGCTAGAGAGACATACGAGGGAACGCAAGATATCTCTAGGGAGAGAGGGTGTGTGTGAGCGACATACAAGAGAACAATGGAGAAATATGAGACCCTGGGAGACAGAGTTTGTGTTTGTGTGTGAGAAAGAGACATTGAAGAGGAAGAGTCGTAGGTTCTCATATCTAAGGAGCGAAAGACATCTCTGTATGAGGGGTGTGCGAGTGGCACACATGGGAATAGTAGAGAGAAATGAGACCCCGGGAGACAAAGTTTTGTGTTTGTGTGAGAGAAAGAGATTCCACATGGAGAATCATAGTTAGAGACACATAGCAGGGAGCGAGATATACTTAGAGAGAGATAGAGTGATGAAGGTCGAGGGAGAGAGTACCGTCAGTGTGTTACGAAGATAAAAGATCATTGTCGACATACAGGTAGCACGAGAGATACCTGAGAGACGATGAACGCGTATAGGTCCAGAGAGATAGTCCTATATAAGCATGAGTGATAGCTATATGAGACGAATATCTGGATTAAAGGGGATTCAAATATTTAAACTGGAGATCACGACATCGATAATATCATAACGCAAATTGGTGTATCAAACATGCATATTCATTTGAATTTGGGCACACGTGTAATGTTATATAGTTTATCAATATTGGTGATCCATAGATTCTTCAATTACAAACAATGCATGGTTTATATGCAATTAATGTCTAAACGGGATTACACTATATGTTGCGTGTGTGAAACACATTATACATGTTTGAGAAGTAAAAAAACCCGCATGAAACACACATTAATTGGAGACAGTTAGCGAGGAATGCATACATTGGATTTCAACATAAAGTGGTTTCAAATATTTGAAAATCCAAATTGATGGATACAACCTTATGAATCTGAGATCATGCCATTTGTAAACCATATTTATGTATAAATGGTGTTGTGCTTTTGAAAGTATATATAAAAAATGATGTATATAGAATGTAATTCCAATTGAAAATGGATCCCGCCCGAAAAAAATAGAATACAAACGGGATTCGAATTGAGTTGGCACGGTAAACGTGCACTCTGCAAAATTTGAACGAAGCGGGGAAAGTCGCAGTAACCGCCCGAAACCAAAATCTGCGAGATGGAAATCACTACTGCCTATCCCTGCCACGCAAAGCCTATCTGCTGGATTTCTATAGGTTTCGATAGGGGTAGGTTTGTAATTTCACCCAAACGTGACGTAACCGCCTCTCACCCGGATTCATACACGGTGGGCGCCAAAACACAGTGTGTCCTCGGCCGAAATCGACTCCCTCCCCGATTCATATTCATACACGGTGGGCGCCAAAAACAAACTCTCGTCGGCAAATATTCGGTGTATGCGAGATTACCGTCCTATCCCCAACCGACTAATGTTGCTGTGATGTAGTAGAAATTTGAAACGGGGGCTAAGTTTGTAAATTTCCTCGCATTTGAGACAAGCGCGCCCTGAATACATGGTTCCCCCTTCCTCTCTACCTCCCTTTTCCCCATTCGTACTCCGTGGGCGCCAAAACACCCTCTCCACCCCACCCTCCTCCGTCCGCCGCCGTCCGCCACCCCATCCACCGCCGTCCTCCTCCACCATGCCGGAGCTGATACCCCGACGCCGCCGTCCATTACAAGAGATCGACCTCTCTCATCCACGGCTTCGGACCGGGATCCTTGCATCCCGTCCTCTCGCTTCATCCCCGCCGTCGTCCACCTTGCCGGCGCCGCTCCTACGACCGTCTCGTCCACCGCGCCCCGCCGCCACCGTCTACCCTCCTAGATCTGCTTCCACGCCGCCGACAGCCATCGCTACCGCAGCACCGTCAAATTCTCAGCAGATGCGTACACGGCGCCGCACCAGAGGCGGTACTCTTTCGTATCTGCTCAACTTATTTATCGCAGCAAGAAAATAGATCGCCACTGCTTTACTCTGATTTCTTGTCTTGGTTGCGAAGTTGCCTTTGTCCGGTTTGCACCTTCAGATCCGCCATGGCACGCTCAACACTATACTCCCAATGCTTATGGTTTTCCCCTTTTATATTCCACACTAGTTAAATCACAGTAGACTAAATTTCAAAATTGGGTCAGTCGATTTTTCAGAGCTCGCCGGAGTTCGCCGGTGCGAACGAAGGGGCTCGGGTGGTTGTGGGGCCTCGCCGAACGAAGAAAACTCGACGCGGGTGGGGGTTGGGGCGGGGGTGGGGTGGGGTGGCGGAGGAACACAGGCGGCGGGGGCCGGTGGTCCGGCCGGCAGCCCGTGCGGTGTTCTGTATGGGAAGAATCAGAGACGAGGAAGAAGATGGGTTAGGAGACGTAGGATCTTCATCCAACCGCCTGAAATGGTCGAGAGACAGCTGGGAGTTGCATTCTTAATGCGCTCTGGTTCATCATGTGTGGGCACTGCGCAACCAACATTTTATTATCCAAAATCTGCTTGCTCTTCTTTACCATGTTCCTCTTCCGTTCTTCTTTAATATGTACTCTCTCCGTTCCTAAATACAAGTCTTTGTATAGATTCCACCATGGACTACATATGGAGCAAAATGAGTGAATCTACACTCTAAAATGTATCTGGATACATCTGTATGTGATCCATAGTGGAAATCTCTACCAAGACTTATATTTTGGAACGGAGGGAGTATGATAGTGGTACAGTATGTTCCTTGTACTGAAGATGAGCAGGGACTTTTGCAGTGTAGAGGTCTATACGGTCGGTTGTGATGGACACTTTGAGCCTCTTTGATTCGTAGGATCTTGTAAACATAGGAATAGGATTTGTAGTCACCTGCCCACTTGAATCCTATAAGAATAGCAAGGAAATGCGGGGAGCTGTGTCGCCTTTGAGAGTAACACTGATATTAACAGTACCGCACCTTCACTTGAAGAGAGCTGGTATCCGAAGCCTTTCTAGCCGTACCGGCAATACTAGCACATATATTCCAGCAAGTTCCACTTTGCTGATTTTACTCTGATGCTTACGGTTTTCCCCGTTATATCTACACTATGATCTGTGTAGCTGCTTTGTGTCGCACTAGCAGCAGTCCACTCTTGAAGCTAAACACTGCAATGACTTACAAAATTGGCACCAAGGCATTGAGTGCCATTCTGGATGCAATGAAACTCATACGCTCCCCACCTGTTGATTCTTGTTCAGAATATGATCCTAATGACTCTTGTTCAAAATTGCCACATATAGAGAGACAGCATGGAATTGCATTTCTTTGGGCGCTGTGATTCATCATGAGTGGGCAACCAACATTGTATGCAATGAAGCGGAACCTCAAGAATATGCTTCCTCTTCTGTTCTTTAACATGTTCCTCTTTGTTTATTCTGTATTTAGTACGTACAGTATGTTCCTTGTCAGGAAGGGGCGCAGGGACATCTGCAGTCAACAGCTGATAGAGCTGGCCTGTACGTGATCGATAGGCTTTCAATTACTAGCGGCAATACAACACCGTATTTTCAAGCCAGTTCCACTTTCCCGATTTATATATCGTGGTTATGGTGTACCCCTGTTATGTACACTATGATCTGCCTAGTTGTTGTGTGCTCTTGTTATCATGGTTTGGCAATAAACTCTCTATATAGTATATTATGAACCTATCATCTGCCAGCTATCCTTACTTCTGGAGCCTATTTTTTGTGTACTTGTGCCAGATTATATAAATGCACGCACCATATTACAGCACACATGAGCTCTCTCATCAGAATCCAGTGATAGCACACAAGTGTTTACAGGGGCGCCCCTATATTAGAATATCATCTGCATTACAAAGATAATCTCACAACTATTTATGTTTTCATGGTTCTCAGATATTATACGCAATTACAGTGAATATCAGAATCCGCGCATCAGAAGAATATTGTGGAACACTGCAATGACTTACAAAATTAGCACCAAGGCATTGAGTGCCATTCTGGAAGCAATGAAACTCATACGCTCCCCACCTGTTGATTCTTGTTCAGAATATCATCCTAATGACTATTCTAACCTCGAGGAGTCAAAGGCAGATGGCCTGTCCTGTTCACCCATCAAGGTGCCTGTTCTAATTTGGCAAGGTTTTATTGATTGCGCGTATCTTGCATATGTTGTCTTGCATTTCTTCTACTTTGTTGCACCGCCATCTGCTTAGTTTACTCATCATATAACTCGAGATGCCATGCCCATCCATTATCAATACATATTCCATCTGTCATCATACCATGTTTTTCCACTCAAATGTTGTTCTTGTGCATCAGACATCAAAAAGGAAGAGGGTGATTGCCGAACCTGAAGGAGCACCAGCAAAGTCCTTGAAAAACGTGGTGGTGCCGGAGAAATCAGACAGCGCCCCACTTATATTGGCTGTACAACCAGTGACACTAAACGTAGGACCGACTCCAGCAGACTGTACCCATACTTCACTGGCCACACCACTAGCCCCACCACACAGGACCTGCACTCCAGCAAAAGGTATACCGATTTCATTTGCCATAGCACCAGCTGTACCACAGAAAAATCCCACTCCAGCAAAAAGTACAGCAAGTCCACCGGCCGAAGACCTATCCCAACTGCAGAGACGGCCAATTCCTGCAGATTGGAACCCCATTCCATTTATTCCCAGTTTAAAAGACAATGCTTTCAATGTTGTTAGGGACTACGTGCATATATTCCCATCATGGGAAGATTATAGTGAAGACAAACACCATTTTCACATCTTCCTGTCCAACTTACGTGTAAGTGCTATTATTCATGGTTATTATTTTCCTGTTTTCTGCTGATCGAACACATCAATGATTTACATTACATTGTTGTAACTAGGCGAGGGTCAATCTGGATAGTCATGACGAGCAAAGCTTGCTTGTGCTTTTCAAGGAAGCATTGCAGCAGTATCGGTGTTACCTGAGGAAATCACACTTTGATGGCAAGTCTATAAACGAATTTCCGGTGAAGTCTCCTGTGCTAAATTTAGAAGACATTGAATGGAAAAACCTTGTTATGCACTGGTCTCGTTCCCAGGATGAGGTACTGTCTATGAAATCAAATGACAATTTGAACTTCTACTTTTCCGCATGTGCCTTACGGATCTTTTTTGCAGGAAATCTGCTCGAAGAAGAATTCCGGTTTGAAAAGAACGACAGGATATCGCAAATATGCTGCCCGCTGCTTTGCTCTTGTTAGTACCTGTTGTCCTGTATCACTGTACTTGCATACATACCTTGTTCATTATGTGACAGCAGTATGCATGATAGCTTGCTTATCAATTGTTCGCTCCAAATTATCTGATCTGTATGAATGGTTACATTAGTGTAGAATATATCCAATGCCAATGATTTTTTTAGCTCTGCATTGTTCTTGTAAGTACATGCTGTCCTTTATCAGTGTACTTATATTGACAGGTAGTTGTTCATGTACCATCACTCTGCAGCTTATTTTCCTTTGCCCTCCATTTTCTACACATCAGATCTATATTTACTCTTACCATAAGGTTGGTACTGAAGAAGTTTAGCTGTGCATTGCTCTTGGCTGTGCCTTTTGCCTGTATCGCTGCACATACATTTATAGCTACTTGGTTATGTAGCATCACTCTTCATCTTATCTTAAATATTCTCCATTTTTTCGTATATTATCACATCTATATTTACTCTTAACAAAATGTAGAATAAAGGCAATGCTTATGAAGAAGATTCTGTGGTAAACTTCTTGAATTGCCCCCCCCATCAGCATGGACAAGGGCTTTATAGAGCCTGTCTTCACCAGTAATGTAAGTTTGTCCTTCTCAAGCCTTCAAACTTTGTTGTGTATATTTGGTTAGGCATGACTGCAACAGCTGTTTATTTTTGGTGTTTGCATCAAATTGCATGTTTAAAGTTTATTATGTAGTTCATAAACAAAAGTTTGTCCTTCTCAATTTAAGTTTTCAGTTGTACAACCAAGTTCCTTCTTCATACCATGTAAATTAAACTATACAGAGCAAGTGATCTTCTTTTGCACTGCATGTATGCTTCTGTTCTTCATCCGTAATCCAGTGGTGTGGTGAACCTACCCACTACAACACAATGTCATATTCTGCAATGTCTTAACTATGAACAATGTCATATCATTCTACTATTATTTAAACCGTCTCTTTATTTGCCAATCTGAAATGGGATAAATTGACAGCACACTAACCATTGATACTTATGAGTTCTTGATCTGTAATCCAGTGGTGTCGTGAAGCTGCCAACTCCTTCACAATGTCATTTCCTGCCATGTCTTGACCTGAACAATACCATATTGTGTTAATGCAATTTTAAACTGTGTCACTTTATTCGTCAGTAAGAAATGTGATGAATTGTCAGCACTGATACTTTTATGTGCAAAACCTGTCATCTGTCTGCTTGTTTATCTTTCAGAGTGAGGAAGATATAAGTGTTGAACAAGCGCAGTCTCATCATCTTGCTCAGGTGGTTGCGCTGCAGCTCGCCAGCAGGGCTAACCTTTCTTGAACTCTATTGAAGTGCTGTCGGTTTTGTATATTATTTTGTCGGCGTGTTTATTTGCACTGGTGGCGATCTTTGATGCCCAGTGTATGTAATCTGCTGTCTGCTTGTGCTTTATTATCATAGTGGCGAACTTTGATGCCCAGTGGATGTAATATGCCGTAATTTCTTTATTGTATAGTCTAGGTTTTTTCTTATTCACGATGCTGCAGTTATTTTACTGTATATATATCCTGTCTTCGCAGTAAACCGGCCAAACCGTAAAATTACGGTACATAATCGGGCCGTCATGCAATCACGATGTATGATCCGCATCATGGGCCTCGTCAAACTGGCCCACTAGTAGATTCGGGCCTTTAATAGGCCGAGTAACCCCCGGCCCTCTTTTCGCAAGAAAACTCAATGGGCTTTTAGGAGGCTGAGAAGTAGGTTGGGCCTGAAACGTGCCGAACAGCTCACGGGCCGGCAGCAGCCCGAAATGGACCCCGGCCCATGATTGTGCGAATCAAATCACGGGCTTTTAACAGGCCAAAATTGTCTCGGTCCTTGTTTGGCCCAATCAGATATCGGCTGCGAGCAGGCCGGATGCAAACCGGGCCGTAGTTAGGCCCAACTATATGACGGGCTTTTAACAGGCCGAAATTAATATAGGGCCGAAATGTTAAACGGGCCCTTAACAGGCCGAAACTAATATCAGGCCGAATTACTAAATGGGCCTTTAGCAAGTGGGCCCAAAAGCATAGCGTCCAGTTAACGGGCCCAATCTGATATGGGCCATAATTGAGGCCAAAGCCTCTTAAAGGGCCGGACCTGATCTGGGCCGTGATTTGGCCCAGAACGTGGGAGGCTTTTAACGGGCCGGATCTCATATGGGCCATTATTAGGCCCGGAACGTGGCAGGCCATTAATGGACCGGATCAAATATGGGCCGGCATTTGGCCCAAAACATGGCAGCCAGTTAATGGGCCGGCCTACTAGGGTCCTCAAAATCTTGTGGGCCTACAGCTAGGCCGGCCCATTAGTGTCGGCGAAATCTCGTGGGCCTTTAGCTGGGCCGGCCCATTATGATCCGCAAGAATTTTGTGGGCCTTTACCTGGGCCGGCCCATTATGGCACACAAAAATCTTGTGGGCCTTTACCTGGGCCGGCCCATTATGGCCCGCGAAATCTTGTGGGCCTTTAGCTGGGCCAGCCCATTATGGTCCGCAAAATCTCGTGGGCCTTTAGCTGGGCCGGCCCATTATGGTCCGCAAAATCTTGAGGGCCTTTAGTTGGGCCGGCCCATTTAAACTTGATGGGCCATGCCACGTGTCGACGTATCATAGGCGCCTTCTGTCCAATGAGTGGATGACATCTGTCCCAACGATGAGCCGACACGTGTTTCCTCCAGCCAATGATGATTTTACACGTGGAAAATCCCCATTGGTCGCGGCTGTTAACGGGTTATCGGATCCAAAACCCAACCCGATAGCTTAACGGCGTTCCGTTACGGTGGATGCCACGTGTCGGTCACCCTTGACAAAAGCACTTCTGTGACGCGCGATTTATCGTCATGGAAGTGGACACTTCCATGAAGATAATTTTGGTAATGTCATGGAACACTTCTACGACAGCACAGGTATGACTATCTTGATTCTGTCATAAATTTTTCATGGATGTACATGCATGACAAAAAACGTGACCTACTGTGACAAACACGTATCATCACGGAAGTGTATTTTTTTTGTAGTGACTGTACGAGGGTTTACTGGTTCGTCCGCCGTCGCCGAAGAATAACAGCAGGTGTGGGTGAGTAGAGGGATGGCTAGGCCGGCGATTGGAGTACGGTGGGGCGGTGAGGCCTGCGCGGCAGCACAGCCGGCCGCGGGGAGGAGGGAACAGGCAGTCCCGCCGACGCTTGTTTGAGCGGATGGAGCAGGAAGAGCAGAGATTGAAGAAGCACGACGGCCATTCGATGGACATCCAAAAGTCACTGCTTGTGCGTCAACCTTTTTTTTAGGAAAGCCTCAAATCTGTGGAAAACAGCATACAACCCATCTGCCATTATTTCTAATAATTTACAGCCCATTTGCTAATTCTTAAGGTTTTTTTGGAGCCCATATTCTTTTTGTTAGCATTACAGCCCATATTGTGGCCACGGTTAAAAAATTATACGAAATTTTGCATATTTCGGTGCGGTCCGGACTGTTTTTAATCCCGAAATTTCGACTCACATTCAAACTGATTTTAAAAATAAATGTATATCAATATAATATCCAACAAATTCTCCACGCATAAAAATTAATGTAATTTAAAATCTTGAAATGAAAAAAAGATATTTGAAACTAATTGCCGGATTGATGTGTTTTAAAAATGTACAGCCCATTTCTCATTACTGATAGGCCATTTTCTCGGCCAGCCGAATGAAGCTCTCCTCGTCTTGAAAGATTTGCAGCCCAACAGGCCTGACAAAGCGACTTACTTGGCAAATCACAAAAAAACTGGGTTGTGGCCGTGGACCCAGCTGTCAGGCTCTCCACGTACAATACTCTTCCGATGGAAGTCGGTCGTTGACCACATTGACCACGCCGCGCCGAGAGCAACCAGGCGGTGGACGACGGCGAGGCCTAGGAAGGGGACGACGCGGAGCCGGGGAAGACGCGGCAGTGGATGCCCACGCGGAGAGGAGTACGAGGGTTCACTGGTTCGGCTGCGGCGTGAGGCTGCCGTCGCCGCAGAATAACAGGGGGTGTGGGTGAGTAGAGGGATACCCTGGGCCAGCGGTGGGAGTAGTAGGGGGCGGTGAGGCCTCCGCGGCATCACAGCCGGCCACGAGAGGCAGGAGCACGCGGCACGACCGGCGCTGCTTTCGGCGGCTGGAGCAAGAAGACCAGAGGTTGAAGAAGCACTATGGCCGTTGGATGGACATCGTACGGTCACTGGAGCTAGAATCGTTCATATTGACAAAGTTGACAAAGCCCTCCGTCCTCGTCAACTTAGTAGGCCCACAAGTCAACCACCCACTATGGTGGGTCCCAGCTACCAGGGGTATTCATTTTTTGGTGCGTAATAAGGAGGCACTTCCTTGCGTGCGAAGATATAGCTGGTGGGTCCAACCTGTCAGCGGGGGAACGTTTTTTCGCGAAATACAGAAGCCCTTCCCACGTACGATGCACGTACAGTGTGTAATAAGGAGGAACTTTCCTTGCGTGCGACCATGGAACTCGTGGGTCCCAGCCGTCAGGCTCTCCACGTACAGTCCTCTTCCAATGACTCTCGTATGTTGACCACACCACGCCGAGCGCACCGAGGCGGTGGACAACGGCGAGGCCCTAGACTGGAATGACCCGGAGATGGGGAAGACGCGGCAGTGGAGTCGCAGACGGAGAGGAGTGGGAAACTTGACTGGTTCGGGTGCGTGGTGGGCCTACACTCGGCAGAGAATAACAGGAGGTGCGGAGTGGAGGGATGGCCTGGCCGTCAGCGGGGTAGCGTTTCGCTGAGGAGCGCAAAACAACGCCGCTGGACGCCGAAGGCTGGAGCAGGCGGTTCCGGCAGCGCTAGGGGAAGAAGACAAGAGATTGAAGAAGAATGCCGGCCGTTTGATGTAAATCCAACGCCTTCTTAGGCTTCGACCTACTGGCCCACATGTCAGCCAGCCATTTGTTTTTTAGTCCATTTGGTGGGCTGGGTGAAACAATGATGTAGCATCTATGCAGCCGTTTAAATCCCATTTGCATTTTTCTCGAAATCCGCGGACTTGCTGGGCTGGGTGAAAATATCATGTTGGGCTAGACGGAGAAATGTTATAAAAACATAAACACATGATTGCACGTTAGTAAAATCTTTGCAAGCTCATGTACGCAATCACTAGGAGTTAACTTGCCAAGTTATATATAAACAATTATTATTATTATTTTGTAAGAACTTTCAACTTACGAAATAAAATATCATTTTAATTTGATGAGTTAATAGTACGTGGGGTATTATTATTTTTTAGGCTAGATGTGGGACAGTTGAGTTGGTTCTAGGGGAAAGTACTGGGAGAAAACTCAGTTTACATCGAAAAAGAAAGTGGGAGAAAATTCAGAGTCCTTCTCTCGCGTGTCGCTGATGATCTTGTATTGCTTCTAGATGTCGACAAGCTTGTTGCACCAGATGGCCGAATCGTCGCGTTCTTCCTTCTCTCCACCGTAGCGAAGGTGCAGTCGGCGCTGCCGATGAAACGGGCGAATGCTCCAGAACCTGGTGCAGCCATAGGACTGAGGCGAGGCAGAGCATCACCGAGTCCGTATCGTTGGTGTACATCACATTCAACTTGGTGCAGCCATAGGACTGAACGGCGAACTCAAAGGGGAACTCCTTGATGAAGTCCATATCCAGCAGGCTCACCCCTCGGATCGCCATTGGAGTCTCTTCGAGTGAACGAGTGTGTAGGCGGCGGCAGCAGTTCGTTTTTCAGCTCTTGGGGAACTGGATTCAATAGTAAGCTGAGTGTGTACAGGCGACAACAGTTCCTACCCCTCCCTCGTCCGCTGCACGCCCGGCAGAAGATGCACCCTCGGCCACACGTCGGTTCACGAGCGGGTCTGTATTGGTACTGTAATAACAGGAGTTAGTGGTCACTTTACTTAAATTTAATTAGCTTTAATAGAAATTTATACTTAAAACAAGCAATGCATTCGCTCGTTCTATCAGTGCCACAGGATCAACATGCACAACAATTAGAATTATTATTCTCAGGACGCACACGATCAGCACATTTGTCGCACTTTCACAAAGATAATACTACCAAGTTTGAACTGTTTGTTATGGTTGTTGTCCTCTGCATCATCATGCCGTGTTTCCCAGCTTGCAAGATTCAGAACCAACAAATAAGATCCAAATAATAAGTACAACAAATATGCCTACACATCTCATTGATTGCCAGCTTGCAAGATTCAGAACCAACAAATAAGATCCAAATAATAAGTACAACAAAGATGCCTACACATCTCATTGATTCCCAGCTTGCAAGATTCAGAACCAACAAATAAGATTCAAATAATAAGTACAACAAAGATGCCTACACATCTCACTGATTCCCAGCTTGCAAGATTCAGAACCAACCCATTAGAGCCTTTTGATAAAGTGAATATCGGGATTAAATCCATCTTGGCTAGCCATGTCATACAATCGAAGAACTTGGCGAATGCTCTTGATCGTCACAACATATGTAGTTGAGTATTCCTGTTTGCACAGCACAGATAATAAAGAGCATGATTACTATAATACTGGCACTATTGGAAGTCAACCTGCAGCTCCACTCGATGATTCAATTCATGCCAGTTTTTCTGCAGTTCACCTGAAATGAAGTAAAAATTGTATCATTCAGCTAGCAAGAAGTACTTGCTCTTGTGAGCTGGCAGGTTCTTCTTTAGTAGTTTAGTTGCACAAAAATTGGCAACATTAAGGTTGGTTGTCCGGCTCATGTAAGGTGCAACTATAATTTTCTTATCCTTTTGTGTAGTTCCACTAAAATAAAGTGCCATTGTGGTGACAGTGACGGCTCCATCTTGCAAAGGCTAATAAAATGTTGCACGAGATTACCAACAGAACTTGACGGAGATTTTGGAAACTCCAATCACCATTTTGTGCAGTTCCACCAAAATTGAGAGATGTTGCCCACGTGACATTTTAGTTGAACTGCACAAGACACTCATTCCAAAAAAGTGTTTTGTGCAGTTCACCAAAAGGTCACAATAGCAATAAGGTGAAATGGATATCCCTATCTGCACAAAAAGATAGAAAGTAAACAGTTGCTCGTCAATAAGAATATACGAAACATATACAAAATGAAAAGAAGCATCTTAATTATGTTCATGGCAATCACAGAAGGACAGTAGAAATTTTAAAACGTCAGCAATGCTTCATGTTACCAGAAGCATTACGATCAACAATGAGATTCCTCAAATATGGGATTACTTTAATGGTGGCATTGCTTGTTTACCAGACACAGTAAATCAACAACAGCTAAAGAGTTGGTTTAAGGGCATGGGACCGTGGGGACACCAGGACACTCAGCAGCGTAAAGGAGCAACTTACTTATCATATTGGGGAAAACAGCAGGAGTGCCATTTGTAACACAGTTTAATTGCATCTTATCACTGGAGGCATTAGATTAACAATAACACTGGTTAGACATGTCCCTAAGGTAACAGTGTGATCGCTTCATTTTACATGCGCCCTTACATTAACAATAGCAAAAGGTTGGTATAAGGACATGTGACAGTGGACGCATCAGCAGAATGTACCTACAAGGAGGCATAAAGTGGTGATGCCGAGTTTGTTCATGATATGTGAGGGCAGAAAACCTAATCCTGGAGACCTTGTACTATGTGAGGGCAGCAAATCTAATCCTGGAGACCTTTTACTATGTGAGGGCAGCAAATCTAATCATGGAGACCTTTTACTATGTGAGGGCAGCAAATCTAATCCTGGAGACCTTTTACTATGTGAGGGCAGCAAATCTAATCCTGAGACCTTTTACTATGTGAGGGCAGCAAATCTAATCCTGAGACCTTTTACTATGTGAGGGCAGCAAATCTAATCCTGGAGACCTTTTACTATGTGATGGCAGCAAATCTAATCCTGGACATACTCTGTTGACTTGTCCACCAGCCGCCACTTTCTATCCTTTTTTCAACCAATAATAGATCTGTTCCTTATCCAGTTTGTACTGCGTTTTCCCATTATTTCCCTTTTCAACCAAGAGACCGGTTGGGTATCCGGTCTCTACTACTTTCACCATATTATTTCCTCTTTGAATCAAGTCCTAGATTCATGCTACAACTTTCCCCTCTTTCTTCGTTGTTTGAACAAAGCCCTAGATTCGAATGCATGAAGTAGCTTTACCTCTAATAATACTAAAAATTTAGGTGACTTTGGAAGAGCTGATGGGAGTAGAAAAAGATGCACATGCAGACACGTGGGGAGCTGGGGCAGTAGAGCAAGGCCGCTTTCGAAGAACTTATACTTGAGGGTCGCCAGGATGTCGGCGGCGGCAGGTCGGATCTGCGGACAATACGACAGGGAGGACGAAGGGTCGGAGGACCTCCTGAGCCGGCGCTGTGTCGGAGAGAACGACACGGGCAGAGGATCGGGCCCCTCCGGCAGTTATGGGTTTCCTCCCTCGGCGGCGATGACCGCGTGAACGATGCACCTTTTAGTCCACTACACACACCGGCCGAAGGGATCCGGTCGGATCTGTGACCAGCAGTGAGCAGAGAGAATATGTCGCTACCGCTGTCTTGTTTATATCTGGAGAGGATGAGAGAATGAAGAGAGCAAGCCTAGTAAAGCAAGCTCTCAGGCCCCTGCGTCCATATATAGTGGAGTGATTATCTTTTTTCTCTCCGCAACAAGCGTTTCAATTTGTGTACGTGGCATTAAAGAAAAGAAACTCTCTATTTAAGGTGACTACTGTACGACTCCTACTTACTACTAGTAGTACTATAGTATTGTTCACTTGTGCTCCCCGCCCCTCCATTCATTGAACAACCCCACGGGTGAATAAACATACGGTAAGTACTGTATTTATATAGAATGAACAAGCTCAAACTATTTTCGCGTAGTTAAAAGTTGAGGGCGGGGCTTTTCCCGGGCAGTACGCGCGGCAGTTTTCGGGTAGGCGGTTTGACAGAGAGGCGAGGAGGGTGAGCGAGTGGGGCTGTGTGATTTGACGGCGCGTTAGTGCTGGAAAGACTTGTGATATGACCACTCACTATAGTCATGAATTACTGGCGCTCCGACCGGGGTGATGCCCCCCTTCCGTTCCGCGCTCTAATCTGGTGCATGACACGTCGACCCGGATGTTGGCTCTCCCACATGTCGGAGTAGTAAGAAGGAGCAAAGAATGATGCGGTTTATACTAGTACTATACTACAGTACTACTCAGGTCAGAGGAGTGCGAACCACGGCAGCCCAGTGAACCAGCAGTGCGAACCACGGTAGCCCAGTGAACCAGCATTAGAAAACAATGTGGTGATATGGCCATAAAAATAATGTGCTACGGTCCACACTGTAGCATGTACAGTAACACTCCTCTTTGTTTGGATCCCTGAGTTAGAGCTAGTTTGGGTTGAAATAGCCTCAAATTATCGAAACAAGAGGGGTTAGTTTGAGCTAGTTTGCTCTAACCCAGCTAAAAAAACTAGCCCGGTGGAGAGGTTCTAATTGGGTTAGTTATCCTCGGGCCCACTAAAAGAGAACTAAAAAATCTCCCCTGCCCGCACCAGATCGCTCCCCCCCTCTCGCACGACTCCTCCCTGTTCCCCATAGGGCCACTCGCCCTCTCTCTCCTTCGGCCGCCCTCTCCTTCCGGCCTCCGCCGCCCTACTCCGGCCGCCCTCTCCCTCCGGCCTTCGAAGGTCGCCCCGCTCCCCCTTCACCAGTCGTTTTTCTCCCTCTGTCGTGCCGGCGGCGGCGCATCTACCAGGGAGGTCGCGAGAGGGGTGAGTTTGTTCGTTCCTTCTCTGTCTCACGGCCATATGATTGATCTTGCTTGCTCTAGCGCTAATTCTGATTTGGAAAAGTAGATCCTGATCAAACTTGGTATAGATTTGTTGTGCACGCATGGAATTGTTTGATGCTGCTTGAGGAGGTAATAAATCTTTCTAGAGGCCCAAAGATTCAGGTCACCTTTCTAGGTATTTCAATTTCAGGCTTGCATTATTTCTAGAGGCCCAAAGTTTCAGTTCACCTTTCTAGGTATTTCAATTTCAGGCTTGCATTATTTCTAGAGGCCCAAAGATTCAGTTCACCTTTCTAGGTATTTCAGTTTCAGGCTTGCATTATTTCTAGAGGCCCAAAGATTCAGTTCACCTTTCTAGGTATTTCACTTTCAGGCTTGCATTATTTCTAGAGGCCCAAAGATTCAGTTCACCTTTCTAGGTATTTCAGTTTCAGGCTTGCATTATTTCTAGAGGCCCAAAGATTCAGTTCACCTTTCTAGGTATTTTTGTTACAGGCTTGCATTATTTCTAGAGGCCCAAAGATTACGTTCCTAGTCGGCGGCAAGCGGCCCTGCTACCCATGCCGGTGTCGACCTCAACTCCCAAGGGCCGGCGTCGGAGGGGTTCCCGGGGCTTGGGCTCTACAGAGCCTTCCTCCAGAGCGACGATGGCGAGCTCCTCCCTCGGTGCGTGAGGGGCTCCGGGCTCCCTCCCTATCGTGAATGACTTCCGTGATGAGTTAGCTCATTCTTTGTTTCATGAAGTGTTTTTTTTATTTTGTGAAGCTTGATTGACGACTTGTATGTTTAAGTGGGATATCTCATTTGTATGGACAAAGTAAAAATTATCATGTTTTGCATGCTTGATTTGTATAGATGGTTCGTTTATGTCAATTGTGAGCGGGAGGAGGCCACAGAAGAGCCGGCCACACCAAGAGGGTGCTTGGATCCAAGGGACTTATTTTAGCCTGACTAAAAATAGTCTCTTTAAGAGGCTAAAGTTCCCAGCACCCCTGACTAAAGAGGGGCTAAAACTAGTCTTGAGACTAAAAAAATTTAGTCAGGGGTACCCCTACTAAAATGTGGATTAGTCCTCTCTCTCCTCATTTAACTCCTCTCCTTTAACACATGCGAGTTCTGGATTGGAGGGTTTGGAGGATAATAAATGCTCATTAACTTGATTTTAGTCTCTTTAGTATTTGGATCCAAGCATGGGTGAGGCTAGCAAGTTTTAGTCCCACTACTTTTAGTCATGGAACTAAAACGTATCCAAGCACCCTCTAAATCCGGCAGGAAATAGGGTCCAAAGTAGTCAAATGATTGAGATAGAGCATTTATTGTCAATCTAACCCTGCCATCCATACACCTCTTTGGTTTAGAGTTAGTTCAGGGTTAGAATCTAACTCTAACCACTAACTGAGTTAGAGTTCTCCTCGTCTCGGTTCATCGCCATCATACTTTCCCCATTCCTGTGTTTTCAGTATCCAACGAATCAAAGAGGCCCTTTTTTTGCGGGAAAAATCAAAGAGGCCCTTAGACTGGTTTCGGTCCGGTCATTTTTTATCAACGTGTTATGTCCAAAATTTAATGAACGTGCTATGGTTTCCACGAAAATAATCCGGTTTCATGTAATAATTCATTCATTTATTTATTCTTCTGCGGGGGGTTTGCATGTAATTCGTGAGGTCTGAAATGTAAAGTACCCCGGCATATGCTCCGAGTCGTGCATGCACTACGACCCAGATGCTCTATGTCCCACATGTCGGTGAATGGGAGCACGTGGAAAAAGCCTAGGAGTACATATAGGAGGATAAATGCGTGAAATAATATGTACTGCGAAGCGTAGCCGCGGTTCGAAAAGGAGACCTAAAGTGATGACAGCTATAGGTCGCACGCACCCAACTAGTGGTACTAGACATACGACTAATTTTTCCCTAAAAAAAAAGAGGCATGAGTGCTCAGTACTCCTATGCTATAAACACGAGTCCCATCTGACAACAGCGTCCGTGCTACAGCTAGCTCTCCTCCCTCGTTTCTCTCTTCTAGTAATTCTAAACTCGGCCGACGCCCGGTGGGCGGGGTGGGTTTGCTCAACTGCGGCCCCACCTCACAGTGAAAATGTTACGACTGGAATAAAAATGCCATATACTCCCTCCGTTCATAAATATAAGCCTTTTAGATACTATTTTAAATGGAATACAGCATACAGATGTATGTAGACATAGTTTAGAGTGTAGATTCACTCATTTTGCTCCGTATGTAGTAGTCACTTGCTGGAATCTTTAGAAAGACTTATATTTGGGAACGGAGGGAGTACTATACTAATAAAACATTAAGGCCACGAGGCGATGCAATGCTGGTTACAGGAGGCAAGAAGAGATGCATCCATCGACGACGTCCACCTCCTCGACTCAGGGCACCGGCCCACCGAACGACGCCTAAGTAGCAGCGGCTTTCGTGGCCAGGTCGACGTGCTTCTGAACAATGGCGTCCAAAGATTCCAGCCGCTGGAAGAAGGCCAACGTCTTTCTGTCCTCGCTTGCCTTGTAGTGGCCTATGTAGACGATTTCCTCGTAGACGTGGATGTGCAGGTCAACGGTTTCTTGCATGGCGAGGTGCTGGGCGGCGAGCGCGGCCTCGAGGTGCACATTCTTCGTCGCGACCTCCGGCACCTGCAGGGCCACTAGGGCTTGAAAGAGTTCGTCACCATGGAGGCCGATGAGGGTGGCAGGCAATGAGGAGCCTGGGCGCGTGGGCTGGAGCAGAACGGCAAGGTCGTCCGCGCGCATCTTGACGGCGGTGAACTTGCGGATGGAGTTGACCATCATGTCGTCCATGCGAGAGGCAAAGCCGGCGTGGGCGAGGGCTACGATGCCTGCGGTCGCCAGCACCGTCTGGAAACGCTGCGCGGTGCGGGGCCGCAGGCCGGCGCCTTGGATGATTTGGCACAGCCGACTGCCGCTCGCGTCCATCGCCTCCATAGGTGCTTGTGGCTTCTGGTCACTTGGTCTTGGATTGGACTGAGCAGTGTTGCGCAGAGACTTGGGACTAGATGGATTGGAGTGGTGGGGCGCCTTTATTATATGAGAGTCCAAACTCTGTTGCATTCACATCATGCTGGCTCTATTCTGCTTCTCCAATTAATTCCCTCTGCATGTAATTGAGGATGCATCATTGACCGTTCAACGTCTCGGGAACCGCTACCCTCTCCCTCCTTGGCATTCAAGCACCTATGGACTCGTCGACGACGAGGTGCCTATGGTGACTTCGTAAATTTCAAGATGATAGTGTCGTGCGTGTGTGCGTTCATAGGGGTGAGTGTATGCGCGTGTATATGAGCGCTTGCGTCTGTACTATGTAAAAAAACGTAAATGCATGTCAAAAAGAGACTAGTCAGTATACTCAATATTGTGCACCTCGGAGAGGAAAACGATAGAACTAGTACGTATTTATTTACGGTGCAGATCACTCATTTTGCTCCATATGTACTCCGTCTCGGTGTAGTCTAGTCACTTGTTGAAATCTCTAGAAGGGCAAATACTCCTTTCTGGTTTACAGGGCTATACTAGCACGTAGTTGTACGTACTAGTACAATAGTGGGCTCACATAGCAATTTGTCTCATGCAAGAGCCTGGCTATATGCGTGCTCCAATGTTCGCAACTCCAACGTTCGGTTTGTGCTTGCCTCTTCGCCTCTTCGAGAAGACGAACAATGATGTTACTACTACTGCTTCTACAGTGTCAAATCCACTGCTGCATGTCCGTCCACCGCGAGCGGGACGGATAGCTTGTTGTAGAAGTACTAATAAGCAAAAGCATGTCCTCGTTTGCGAGCAACCGCGCGCATGGGTAAGGGAGAAGGCGTGTAGTAAAATCAAGCTTCTCCTCGTTGTACGAGTTGACGCGACACATCATAGCACTGGCCCGACATGCTTGCCTCTAAACTTGGCTGAAGGACCACAGTGTACAATATATTTGCTGCAACCTCTAACATTTACCCACCACAAATTAAAATATATGTGGCCGTATGCATCGTTTTGATGCAGAGGCCGGGGAGTCCCCCCCTTTTCGAAAAAAACAAATTAAAATATATATTCCTGTCTTGACCAGATGAGCGTGCGAACTACAATCACCAGGGTGTCAGGTAGGGCCAGAAGACTATTTTAATTTTTTTAAACTTCCAGACGGCCACATAGCATGGAGCCGACCCCAACGATTTTAAGCTTACAGGCACGGTACACGCTATCCTAGACTACTCTACACATGAAACTGCCACACGAGCGTCCGGGCTGCGCTTGACTCTTCGCCTCTTCGGGGAGTCGAACAATGATGGAGTACCACTACAGGAATCAGCTATTTTGCCGTCTGCCATGGCGGACGGCAAAGGCATGAACGGCGGATGGCAAAGGCCTTTGCCGTCAGCCGCGGACGGCAAAAGGCTCCGGCAAAGTAGGCTACGGTAAACAGCTGCTTTGCCGTCTGCTTCCTGGCGGCTGACGGCAAAGGACCTTTGCCGTCTGCCGCGGACGGCAACGAGAGCAGACGGCAATAATTGTGCTCTCAGTCCGTTAAGTGGCTAACGGCAGGCCTTTGCCGTCCACCGCGGACGGGAAACTTTCTAGTGCCTTTGCCGTCCGCTTCCGCCTCGCCCGCCGCATCGGCCGCCCCCGCTTCCGCCTCGGCCGCCGCGTCGCGTCGCGTCGGCCGCCCCCGCTGAGGCGCTGCCGCCTGCCCCCCTGCCCGCTGCCGCCTCGCCTGCCTCGCGTGCCCCGACGCCTCCTGCCCCCCGCTTCCCGCTGTCGCGCTGCACGCCTGCCGCGCTGCCGGCTGCCGCCTCGCCTGCCCCGCGTGCCCCGATGCCTCGCGGTCAACGCCGCCATCTCGTCTTCCGCGCGCCGCCATCTCGTCTTCCGCACGGCCATCTCGTCTTCCGCGGCCCGGCGCCTCCCTGCCGCATTAAATCCCGGCGCTATAAAACCCGCCCTGCGCGGCGAGTTTGGTCACACTGGCCACCTCCTCCACTGCCCCGCCCCCCTCCTCTCCCTCTTCACACGCACGTTCTCTTCGCGGGATGGCGTCCAGCGACTCGGACTCCGACGGCGCGGCACCGGGCGGCCACTGGCCGTCGAGCCTCACGTTGGGGCAGACGGAGGACCTCGCTCGGTTCGGCCTCTACGTGCCGCCGGCGGCGAAGCTGCCGCGGCCGTGGAGGATCTCCGCGGACGGGTTCCCCACGCAGGGCGTACTGGCGACGCCGGCAGAGCTTCGCGCGCACCCCGGGGGACGCTACAACCGGAAGGGCCGCCGCCATTTTTGGAAGGGCAAGCGGTTCGACGACGTCATCGGCGCCTTCAAGCGCGCCGCCCGAGGGCTCCCTGTCGGTGATCTCTCTCGTGGAGCCGGGCCCTCCCAGCCGCGCAGGGCACCCGCTCCCACCCCCGCCCCAGCAGCCCCGACCGAGGTTGTGATCCCGCCGGAGCAGGCGGCGCTCCAGCAGGACGGCGACCCGGAGGACACGCCTGGGCTCCTCGCGATCTTGGCGCAGTCAGCGGAGGAGGCCGCCGCGGCGGCGGCGCTGGAGGCCCAGGAGGAGGCGGCGCTGCACGCGGCGATGGCGGCGCAGCAGGCGGCGCTGGAGGCCCAGGAGGAGGCGGCGCTGCAGGCGGCGATGGCGGCTCAGAAGGCGGCGATGGCGCCGCCGGAGTGGCAGCAGGAGTGGCAGCAGGCGCCGGCGGCGGAGGAGGAAGAGGATTCGGCCGACGTCCCGGTGGACTGGGACGACGTCGCGAACCGGTCCAGCAGCGACGATGACGGCGGCAACGGCCCGGCCGTGATTGACCTAGATAGCGACGCCGAGTAGTTTTTTTACTATTTATGTACGAACTACTTTATGTACGAATTTTTTTTAGTGTGTTGTTTGCCGCCCTAAAACTAAACTAAAATTAAACCTAAAACTAAAAAAACAGAAGAAAAAAAGGAAAAAAGGGGTAGAGCTCACCTGAGGCAAGGCCGGTGGAGGAGGTCGCCGGTGGAGGAGGGGGCGGGGCGGTGGAGGAGGTGGCCGGTGGAGGAGAGGTGCGGGGCGGCCTGGGGCGGCGGCGCCGGGCCCGGGGCGGTGGGGCGCGGGGGCCGGCGCGCCGGGGCGGCGGGGGGCCGGCGGGGCGGCGGGGCGCCGGGCGGCGGCGAGTGCTGGGGGCGGCGGCGCGCGGCGGTGGGGTGGGATGTGGGGTGGGATGTGTGGTGGGATGTAGTGCGCGTCGGCGAGGAGAGAGAGGGAGAGAACAGAGAGTAACGGGCGGGGGGTACGGGCCGTTAGGTAGTCTCCTCTTTGCCGTCCGCCCTTTTGCCTCTTTGCCGTCTGCTGGCAGACGGCAAAGAGGTGGGGCGTTAAGTTTTCCCCAAACGGGCGGGGGGTGGGGGCCACCTCTCTCTTTGCCATCCGCTGGCGGACGGCAAAGAGCCCGCGGATGGCAAAGAGCTTCTTTGCCGTCTGCCACTTCTTTGCCGTCAGCTTCTGGGTAGCTGATGGCAAAGAGCTTCTTTGCCGTTAGCTAGCAGACGGCAAAGAGCTGGCAGATGGCAAATTAGCTGATTCCAGTAGTGTACTACTGCACTGGAGGAGTACTACAGTACGCTTCTGGCCATCTGACACCGATTCAACTGCTGCATGTCCACCGCGTGCGGGAGGGAGAGCGTGTAGCGAAAGCTTCTCCTAGTCTTGCCAGCCACCACGCTCATGGGCGAGGGAGGGACGCTCCTGCCTTTGCGTGTATGACAGGTGGGCCCGACAGGTGTGTGGCCAACCTGTCATACAGCCAAAGGCAGGTGCAGTTAAGTCCGTGAGGGAGAGGATAATCAAACTTCTCGTTGATGTACGAGTTGACGCGACACTGCACTCGATATATTTCAATAATTTGCGTTTACCGATGCATTAATTACAACGCATGCATGCATGCCGTGACTCTCCTTTTGATACTTGCATGTGTTGATTTAATGCACCTTGAAGTAGTATAAAATATGTGACGGTAAAGCTTTGTAATACCCCGGCCCAAGTCGAGAGATGGTTGTGCACGAGGAGGGCGAGATCATGCAGACCGAACAGGACCCGACGATGGAGCTCTCTAAGGTCTCGATGGACCTCACCGTGCTCCACTGCCCCTTGTGCCTCCGCCCCTTGATGCCTCCAGTGTATGAGGTTCGAATACACCTCGTCCGTTCGGCTGATTGAGCAAGGTGCAGGTTTCTTGATTGATGTGTTGTTCGATTGATTTCTGCAGTGCAAGGGAGGGCACCTGGCCTGCGCGGACTGCCGCGTCGAGCGCCCCGGGAACCAGCGGCAGTGCCAGAAGTGCGAGCGCGGCGGTGGCTTCGACGTGCGGAACACGGCGGTGGACTCCGTCCTTTCGTCGGTGAGGGTGGAGTGCCCGCACGAAGGCTGTGGGCTCTACGTCACTTACCACAAGCTCGCCGATCACCAGAGCGTGTGTCCGCTCGCGCCCTGCAAATGCCCCGTGCCCGTCTGCGGCTACGAAGGCCCGCCGCCGGCGCTCTACCACCACATCAGCACCGCGCATCCCATGCCCGTGCACAGGATCCAGTACGGCAAGGTGCTCCAGCTGCAAGTGCCACTGTCGGAGCCACGGCTCTTGCTGTTCGCGGAGGAGGACCGCCGCGCATTTTTCTTGGTCGGCGGCGTGCTCGACATCGGCGCGCCTATCGCCGTGTCGGTTGTCTGCATCAGAGCGGGGGCGTCCCCACTGCCGCACTACGTGGCCAAGCTGTGGGCGAACGGCCTGCCGGGGGAGCCCAAAGGCACGACCGACGCCGTCAAGGTGGAAATGGAGGTGACAAGCAGCAAGGATCCCGGCGACGTCGACGTGCAGGAGCTGACCTTCTTGACAGTTCCGCCCAAGCTGCTGGCCGGGGCTAAGCTTGTGTCCCTCCACATTCAGATTGACAAGCTCACGTCCTAAATGTTTCTACAGTGCCTTCTGTTTATCTTAGTAATATGCTAATATAGGGATTACCTTGGTCTACTTTAGCTTAAGAAATGGTGGGTTTTGGTGGCGATGCAGCAATTACTTCGACATCAGATCAGTAATTTCCAACAGTCGAACGGATATTTTGTGTCTGTTGGATATAAAGTTCCTTTGGGTAAGAAGTACTACTTGTCATCAAAATGGATAAAAGGAGATGTATGTAGACGTATTTTAGTTCTAGATACGTCCCTTTTTATCCATTTTGATGACAAGCACTCCCTCCGTTCCACAATACATGCCTTCCATTTGTCAAAATATAGATGTATCTAGACATGTTTTAGTATATAGGTACATCCATGATAGAGCCAATCGGATGGTTGAGAACACTACAATTCGTAGCTACAGATGCGTGTGTGACTCCCAGATGCAGAGGCCGGGGGTCATCATCCTCCTTTTCGAGAAAAAACAGACGCGTGTGTGAGAGGACGAGTGCGTGCGTGCACCTCTTCTCTTCTTGTATAACGTACTACTAAACTCAGAGTACAAGTTTTTGTGGTGGTACGATGGTGTGTGCGAGAAGTCCCCAGAGATAGGTTTAATGCATCTAAAAAAAGACTAGCCTAGAGCTCGCCACGCGGCTATTCCTGTCGAACGCCCAATTAACCGTAAGATATGTATACAACGGTGCCAGTTATTGCACGTGCACAGCAGTACTCCCTTCTTTCCGGCTTATAGGGCTTAATTCAAAAATCTCACCAACCAAGATGGTGAGTGGTGGAATATTTTTTGTAGTTTGCAAAAGCACCTAATTAATGCTCTTGTTTTCTCAAAAAATTATGTTTATCAATGCATTAATTGCAATGCATGCATGCATAAAGTACATGCATTGGTCAATTTTCTCTTAATACTTGCATGCAATGATTTAATGCACCTTGGAATCTGAACATGTGTTGGGGAACAACCAAATTGAGCCTTATAAAATGGAAAAACTAAAATTTTGAGATAAGCCCTATAAAACCGGAAAGGAGGGAGTAGAAAAAGAAGTACTCCATCCGGGAATAGTGCCGCACTTCGAAACTAGAACCGTCAATAAATTTTGAGCTTGCGTCTCGTCACATTCCAAATTACTCCACGCTATATTGAATTGCAAACCTGTTCACACCGATCACAACCTAAACGGTTTCCCACTTAGGAGCGTATTAGTACCACGCTATATTGAATTGCAAACCTGTTCACACCGATCACAACCTAAACGGTTTCCCACTTAGGAGCGTATTAGTACTCAGTTATAAATACTAGTATGCCAAGGTGACTGCACATTCCTCCTCAACTCCTCATCCACAAAAACAAACAAGTCATTCAACATCCTTCCCTTGCGTCTGCCATTGCCAGCGTGAGTTCTGGGTCGAGAGATTGCCACCAGGGAGAGGCGAGCATGGAAGCGGAAGCACGAGAGATGTCCCGCCTCGCTGCGAGAGCAGCCGACATGTCCTGCCGCGCGGAAGTAGCAGCACAGAGGTCCCGCCGCGCCGCTGAAGCAACATGAAGGTCCCGCCACGCCGTCGATGCGGCAGACTGGTCCGGCCGCGCCGCAGAAGCAGCAGAGATGTCCCGCCGCACCGTGGCGGCCTGGGAAAATTTCTCGCGGGCAGGCGACGACTGTTACAGGCGCATGCATCAATCGTCCATAGCCAGATGGATCAGATCTCCGGCTGGGCGAGGTTGCAGGACGACATGAGAGGCTCCGGCGTCATTCGACAACTAAGGGAGGGCAATGAGAGGCTCCGGGCCGAGCACGACCTGCTGAGGGAGAAGATCGTCCGAAGTGCAGACCAGCAGGAGGAGACCAGTGCCTTGTTGAAGAGGACCGGCGTCATCGTCAAGAAACTTATGGACGAGAATGACATGCTCCGCAACGAGCGCCAAAGGCTGGTGGAGGAATCCGTGGATGTTCTCAAGCAACGTCTTGAGGACACGAAAGAGCTCATCGCCGCTCGCCGCGGAGACTACTTCCCGCGGCCTGCAGCAACGCATCAAGAAAGTAGAGATCAGCGAGCCAGATCCTTGTCTTCCTTCTTCTTTTGCCCTTGTGTATTTCGGGCGTAGCCGCATGTGGCTTTTTTAATTATCTTTCTAATTATGTAAGACAATTAATCGTCCTTATCTTTCTGTGGAAGATCAATGTTGCGAGGCTGGAATGAAGAAAACTCTTGCTGTGGCGACCCTGGCGTTGCTGTTCTTCTAGTTGCTGCTGGGCTTCCTTCAGTTTCCTGGTTTCTTTTGATGTAATAATCGGTTTAGGATGTGGATTGTGTCGTCGGTTGTGAAATGTTGGGTTCTAGCGCGGATGTTTGGCCTTTGTTGGCCTCTTGGGATGTTGCGATTTCAATCTGGTAGCTTTTAGTCCTTCGTGTTAGGCTGGAGTTGTGCTGAACTTCTTGTGAATTGTGGTGGTTTTCAGTAATGAAAATCGGAAGGGGCAAGCCCTTCTTTGATCAAAAAAAATTAATCGTCCTTATATATTCATCAGTCTTGCTATAAGTCGCAGTAGATGCTATATAGGTCCGTCGGATCTTACATCAAGATCCGTGCTTTCAGATTTTCTTTTTTCTCTCTTAAATCTCAGTCGAGTGAGACATAGCCACGCCATTAAACAGAGGCTCGGGCGCCATTAATGGAGACCTTGGGAGAGAGGTGGACGGCAGATGGAGGTCAAAGGGCTCTCCTCCCGATAAGCACGCGCAGGGGTCTGATCGCACGCCTCTCGTACTCAAATAGCTACCCTGCACGGCGCCTCCTAGCTAATAAAAAATGGGGACGCGTGGCGGCACGTAAATGGTACTAGTAAGTAGAACGCCCACGGTTTCAATAATACTTGTGTTTCCGATTGTAACGTGACAGCACTTGTTCCAAAATGACTTTGTTGATTGTTAATGTGTGCGCCTTCGCAAATCGGACTGCAAATTTACCACAGCATGTTGGTGCCATGTCATGGCACCAAGCCAAGTTTCATTATTTTCATGCGTGTTTTGGATTTACAGGAATTAAAAAACTAAGTTTCTCAATGTTTCCAACCCAGCCACGACGCCCAGAATTTTGAATTTCATTCCCATTTCTTGCATGGAACCTAGAAATTTACCCGAGGACACACATGTGATTTTTCAACCAACTTTGGTGCACTGGAACATGTGCTTGTATTTCAAATTTGAATTATGCACACAAAGGTGACACGTTCCCTCCCAGAACCACGAGCCTTCTTGAGAGAAGCTCCGATTTGCAAGAAGCTTATACCAAAATTTGTTCCTATTCGGCCAATTTTTTTACCACGGCATGGTACTACCATGACATGACACCATGCCAAGTTTCATGATTTTAAAACCAAGTTTCTCAATGTTCTCGACCGAGCCACGATGCCCAGATGTTTGAATTTTATTCTCATTTTTTGCATGGGACCTACTCCCTCCTTCCATCTATATAGGGCCTAATGTGTTTTTCAAGACAGCCTTTGACTATTGACAAGATTAATAGCACATGAGATGTATACTATGAAAATTATATTATTGGAAGCTCCTTTGACATACAAATTTGAAGGTATGCTTTGTGTAAGTTGCATGTCATATATTATTGCTCTAACGTTTGGTCAAAGTTAGCCTCGAAAAACGCATTAGGACCTATATAGATGGAAGGAGGGAGTAGAAATTCACCCGAGGACACAAATGTGATTTTTCAACCAACTTTGGTGCACGGGAGCATGTGCTTGTAGTTCAAATTTGTATTATGCACATTAAATGACCAAAAACTCAATTAATGTGTAAATAAGGCCAAACGAAGCCGGAATAATTCCAAAATTTAACAGGGCACTCATGTAGTTCTATGTTGCCTTTGTAAATAAACTCAAGGGGGACAACGTATATCGTTTCGCACTCAAAGGTGGCACGTTCCCTCTCAGAACCACGAGCCTTCTTGAGAGAAGCTTCGGTTTGCAAGAAGCTTATACCAAAATCTGTTCCTATTCGGCCAATTTTTTTACCACAACATGGTAGTACCATGACATGACATCCATGCCAAGTTTCATGATTTTCAGACGTGTTTTGGATTTACAAGAATTTTAAAACCAAGTTTCTCAATGTTCTCGGCCGAGCCACGATGCCCAGATGTTTTAATTTTATTCTCATTTCTTGCATGGGACCTAGAAATTCACCCGAGGACACAAATGTGATTTTTCAACCAACTTTGGTGCACGAGAGCATGTGCTTGTAGTTCAAATTTGACTTATGCACATTAAATGACCAGAAACTCAATTAATGTATAAAAACGACAAACGAACCCGGAATAATTCCAAAATTTAACAGGGCACTAATGTAGTTCTATGTTGCCTTTGTTAAGAAACTCAAGGGGGGGCAGCGTATATCGTTTCACACTCAAAGGTGGCACGTTCCCTCTTAGAACCACGAGCTTCCAAATCGGCCCAATTTTTTACCACAACATGTTAGTGCCATGACATGACACCATGCCAAGTTTCATGATTTCCAGGCGAGTTTTGGATTTACATGAATTTAAAATCAAAGTTTCTCGATGTTCTCGGCCGAGTCATGACGCCCAGATGTTTGAATTTCATTCTCATTTCTTCCATGGGACCTAGAAATTCAACCAAGGACACACATGTGATTTTTCAACCCACTTTGGTGCACCGGAGCATGTGCATGCAATTCATATTTAGATTATGCACATTAAAAGTCCAGAAACTCAATTAATGTATAAAAAGGCCAAATGAACCCGAAATAATTCCAAAATTTAACAGGGCACTCATATAGTTCTATGTTGCCTCTGTAAATAAAATCAGGGGGAGGCAGCGTATATCGTTTCGCACACAAAGGTGACACGTTCCCTCTCGGAACCACGAGGCTTGTTGAGAGAATCTCCGGTTTTGCAAGAGGCTTATACCAAAACTTGTCCCAATTCAGCCAAAAATTATACGTATGAAAACAGGGTTTAGATTATCCCAAACATCTCGCTACCTAGACCAATAATGTACTATGATTTGAATTCAACATAAAATGGATACAAATATTTGAATTGGAGAGCGTATGGTACATGTAGTTCATAGTGAAATATGATTACTGCTATATGTATGTTTTTTGTTATCAAGATAATATTTAAATTATTGTATAACTTGACAACAATCGTATTCAAATAAGGAAAATTGATTCAAATTTAGTCCATATGGTAGACGACAATATATATGTTCACATGGTGGAGTAAAATGTTCATATATGATGGAAGATCAAAATGTACGACTACATCAATTATAAACCGCAAGGTCACCTAACGATATATTCGAATTCAACATAACGTGGATTCAAAAATTGAAATTCGAGATCATGGCATCTGTAATCATATAAAAAGGGACATTACTCTTTCTTTGGTGGGAATTGATTTGTTTTTTGTTGTTGTTGAGGGAAGTGCGAATCGATTTGGTACTGTGCAGGGTAATCTTGTTCTCCCGATTTTTTTACATTTTTCTTGTAGTTTTTTCAATGGCATCTATAGCAATATAGTAAAAGGGGACATGACTCTCTTGTGTCTTGTATGAATTGTTTTTTTACACGTTAAGTTTGTTCTGCCGAACAAGGAATCCGCACCTTGTTATCCCGAAATTTTCAAGCTCGAGTATCTTTTGTCTCACCTGCTTTGAAACTCCCGCTTCTTCAACCCGCGCCGCGCCTTGTTATCCCGAAATTTGGACGCGCGCGAGAACTCCCTCCTCATCCGAAATCGCTCCCGCAGCCCAGACACGCGAAATCCCCCTTCTACCCCTCAGCCGGAAATGAAGCTCCACGTCGCGGTGTCAAAACCGGTGGGGGTACGCTGGTAACTTACCCTACATTTCGGACAAGCGCGTCCCTAAGCTTGGCTCCCCCTCCCCCTTCGCCCCCCCATTCGTACACCGAGGCCGCCAAAACCCGCGAAACCCCACGCTCCTCCGTCGGCCTCCCGACCGCCGCCCAGCCGGAGACTCTTCCCCGACTACGTCGTCCACCGCAACAGCTCGCCGTCCCTCATCCACCGCACCGGATGAGGATCCGTTGTCGATCTCGTCGTCCCGCCGGATCAGCCGCCCCGTCCTCCACCTCCAAGGAGCTGCCCCGACGTTCGCCTCGTCTATCGCGCCACCTCAATCCCCACAGCGCCGTCTTGACCTGCCCCACCGGAACCGCAGCACCCTCACCAATTCCTCCGATGAAGCCGAGGCCAACTCGGCGCCACCAAGGAGGTTCTGCACTCACCGCTGCATTTTATCTTTTATTCGATCTCACGGGGCTGCCGGTGCTCGATACCGAGCAGACATGGCGTGTCTCCATCGACGGCGCCGTCGCCGGCCACATCATCCACGGCGTCTCTCCCCCATGTCGTTGCTTCCTCGGCGGCGACTTCCACAACGGCACTAGCTGCAGCTGCTCCGGCTCTCGCTCGCGCTGCGGCTCTGTTCTTGCTGTCGGTCGCGCTGCTGCACTGCTCCTGCTTTCGTTCGTGCTGCTGCTCTGCTCTTGCTCTCGCTTGCGCTGCTGCTGCTGCTGCACGACCTCCGGCAGCTACAGGAGTTGCTGCTTTAGCACTCGCTCGCGGTGCTACTGCACGACTTGCTCTCTGCTAGTGCATTCCCTGCTCGAGCGTCTGCTGATTTAGATCACTACTTCTCTGCTACTAGTGCTCGAACGCCCTAAACATCTATTGCAATGCTCTGTTACTAGTTCAATCAGTTTCGACAGTAAAATTCAGTTTCGACTGTGAAGTTCATTTTCTTCAGTTAAGTTCAGAGTGAACAGTACTTACAGCATCTGTCGGAGCGGCCGTGGCGCGGCTGATGCGTTTTACATCTACTCCCTCCGTTCCAAAATATTTGTCTTTCTAACATTTCAAATGGACTACAACATACGGATGCATGTAGACACATTTTAGAGTGTAGATTCACTCACTTTGCTTCGTATGTAGTCACTTGTTGAAATATCTAGAAAGACAAATATTTAGGAACGGAGGGAGTAGCACTTTTTGGTGATGTATTTTACATCATCTATTGCAGATGATATTAGGGTCCCACTTCAGATTAACGTTGTCTGTCTTGTCATGCTTCAGCCTCGTCGCCGTACACCTTAGCGGAGCTGCTCCAACGACGGAACCGTCCATCACAGCGGAGCAGTACCCTCGGCGCCGTTTCCAGAGGCCTCGGATCTTCTTCCCCGCCTCCGACAGTCACACCAGCATCATCACCATCCTCCACGTCCAACCCAATGATGCTGAGGTCCACAAGGCTATGCCAAAGAGGTTGTACACTCGTCGCATCACTTTGTTTCTCCATTCCTCTGTTCTTCCAATTCATGTGAGCCAAACACCCAGGTTGACTGAAATCCTATGTTTCCAAATGCTCTGTTTTGCACGTGCATTCCTATCCTATTCCTGTGTTTTTCCTGTCCCTGCGTTTATAGAATCCTCCAATTCTAAGGAGCCCTTACAGATTTACTTCATTTTCAGATAGGCGTCAAAGAAAACTCTGTGTGTTATGTCCTGCTCCTGCCGTGCCGTCATCCACCCCACCTGAGGTGCACCATCGACAGAAGCGTTCACTGCAGCAGAGATCCCCCCTGCAGACTTCCTTTCGCCGCCTCAGATCATCTTCCCCGTTGCCGGCAGCCACGCCAACTGCATTACCATCATCGACTGAGCAGATGAACCTGAGGACTACACAGTTCCGGAAGAGAGGTCGCAGTCTTTCGTGTTTGCTTACGTTATACATCGGTTATTATTACCTGCTACTTTATCGTTCAATCTTGAGTTTTGAATTGCCCATGGGTCTCATATCGAGCCAGCAACGAATAGTATCTGTCTACTATCTGGTTCATCTGGGGTCTTCTATGTGGTTCATGTTGGGTGGGCAACAAACAATAGATGATCCATTGTCTATCTTTTTAAACTGAAGCTATAATCTACCTGCTATCATTAGTTTTGGATCCATCCACTCGTTTGCTACCATCAGTCTTGATTTTTGCATGCACCCCTTAGGCCTTACAAAATCTAACTATTTTTTTATTATGCATGTCAGATATTGTACACAATCGTACTGAACATGTAGAGAAAAAGAGAAGACCGTTGCGTGCGAATATAATGTCATGCAGACGCCGCTCCATGGTGGGCGAAGTGCCCCCCCCCTCCTGCATTTCCAGATTGTATTCCAGAGGAAGATAACTGTTCAGATGGAGATTCAGAAGGAGCCGACCACGCCTGTTTACCACCTGAGGTGTTTGCTCTAACCTGGCATGCTGATGTTGGTCATATCATGCATATGGCGCCTTGCATTGCTTACATTATACATCTTATATGTCATCAGCTTAGTTTAGATTTGCTTTGTGTGAATGCCACCTGTTTGGTTTCTATATCATACTCCCACCATTCCTAAATATTTGTCTTTTTAGAGATTTCAACAAGTGACTACATACGGAACAAAATGAGTGAATCTACACTCTAAAATATGTCTATATACATCCGTATGTGGTAGTCCATTTGAAATCTCTAAAAAGACAAATATTTAGGAACGGAGGGAGTATATGGGAATTATGCAATGCCATCTTCTTTAGCCAGGCATCATATACGTGAATCATGCAATGCCATCCTGTTTAGCCAGTCATCGTATATGTGAATTGTATTGTGCCATATTTTTTCCATAATGTATTCCATTTGTCAACAATGTTTATACATTCATCTACTCTTCCTGTGCATCAGCCATTTGAGTCGGTCATGGGAAAATCTGGAGTGAAAACAAGGTCTTCTGAGCAGTCAGTGCTACCTGTCGATGCAGATTTCTTGCTGGTTACAGATAGCTCCTCAGAGGAGGATTCAGAGAGAGATGACCAGTCGTATCCCCCCCCCCCGAGGTGCATGCTCTAACTTGGCTGGGTTATATTGCTCATATCATGCATATGGTGTCTTGCATTGCCATGCCATCTGCTTAGATTAGACATGCTTTGTGTGAATGCCTCCTGTTTGCTTTCTATATCAGATATGTGAATTATGCAATGCCATGTTTTTCAGCCAGTTATCATATATGTGAATTATGCACCGCCATGGAGCCAGGCATCATATATGTGAATTATCTCATGCCATCTTTTTTTTCATTACGTATTCCATTTGTCGACAATCTGTGTATATTGAACTACTCTTCATGTGTATCAGCCATTTGAGCCGGTTATGGAAAAATCTGGAGTGAAAACAAGGTCTTCAGAGCAGGCAATGGTACCTGTTGAAGCATATATCTCGATGGTTACAGGGAGCTCCTCAGAGGAGGATTCAGAGACAGATGACCAGTCCTATATCCCACCTGAGGTGTATGCTCTAAGTTGCAATGTTTATATTTCTCATATGATGCATATGGTGTCTTGCATTGCTTAGTTTAGACATCATATGCACAATATTGAATTCTATCTGCTTAGTTTAGAGATCATACATGCGAGTGCCAGCTGCTTAGTATATGAATCAATTATGTCAATTATATCATGCCATCCTGTATACTTAGACAACATGTATGTGAATTATTTCATCCCAACCTATTTTAGAAAGACATCATATAGTTTTGTCATGTCATCCTGTTTAGGTACTCATCATATGTTGAATTATGCCATTATATCCTGTTAAGTTATCCATCATATATCTGAAACTGTGTCATGCTATCCTGTTTAGTTAGGCATCATATATGTGAAATTGTGTCATGCTGTCCTGTTTGGTTAGACAACATATATGTGAATTACCACATCTGTCTATCATACAATGTCTGTACGTTCAATTTCTTTTCTTGTTTATCAGCCATTTGAATTGGAGGGGGTGATGGCAGTATCTAAGGGAGCAAAAACCCGTTCTTCACAAAAGACAGTGCTACCCGTCGATGCAGATAGAACCATGGTTGTACTGGCCCACAAACTAGCCCCACCACACATAATCGAGACTCTTCCAGATTGCACACTTACACCGTTGGGCAGAGAACCAGCTACAACCCATCTAACCGCAACCCCAGCGGATAGTAACCCACTTATAGTTGACAAAGCACCATGTCCACCACAGAGTACCCCCACACGAGCAGTTTGTAAAGCTACTGCAGTGCCCAAAGCACGAAGACCACCACAGCTAACCCAAACTCCACGTTTAAAGCAGAAGAGCAACTGTTCTCAGGTCAGATTCCGTAGCTATGGTCCATACTCCTTTGCTGTTGCATCACTGTATTTACTCATACCAACTACTTTCGAATTTGAAGGATCCAATTGAAACTCCAATGGCGCAACAGGTATGTTTTAAACCTATTTCTTTAACTGGATTGCTGTTCTAACTTCTTGCTCTATGTTGATTTCAGTTTAAGTTGTATAAACAGTTATGTTCTCATGTGATGCACATTACAAGTGCTGCCAATGCTGTGTAGTTTCTCACACTTATATTCTGTCTATGCTGCTGTGTCTTAAAAATATATGAGTTGAACTGTGTCTCTATCTTGATTAGGGAACATAAACTAGAATGATATGGACAATACAGTGACCATAGTACATAGATATATGTTTGTTTCATGCTGTTATCCTGTCCACCTTACTACTGAACCGGTTTACCAAAATGAGTTTCGTATACTACAAGCTAAACCTGTGATGTGTCTGCTTGTTTCTCTTGTAGTATGCAAACAGAATATTGGAGAAGAGCACCCCACTATGCAATGGTAGAGAAAGTAATGCAGATAAGGTTCAAGATAGTGAGACAACCCTGTTGGTCTCCAAGAAAGGTGATAAAAACGATCTTGTAGACAGTGAGAAAACCCCACAGTCCTGCGTTGATGTAGTGTTCGAGTTACTGGCCAGTACCGCTGGCACAAGCTCTTCGAACTCGCTGCCTGAATCACTTCGGCTTCTTCAGTCTCAGCTACAAGCTGAAAGGCATCAGTCAGCTGTGCTGCGGCAAGAAGCCGAAGGACTGAGGAAGTCCCTGCAGAATTCAGATGCGTACTTTCTTGTGCAACAGCAAGCGCTGGAGGATTTAAGCGCCAAACAAGAGAAAGTTAATAAGCTTGCTAAGCATCTTGCCAGCATTATGGGTACCCAGGATATTGTTTCTTGAACTCTTCTGAAGTGGTTTCAGTTCTGGACTTGTTTTGCTGCGGCGTTTATATGCTGCTTTGTTCCCTATATTTGCACTGGTGGCGAACTTTGATGCCCAGTGGATGTAATATGTGTAATAGCCGTGATAGCCTAGCATAAGTTGCTTGCTTATTTATTTCCTTGTTGTCTTGTTTATTTGTTTGCTTGTAGTCAGTGCAGTTCTTTTTCCGCGGTTTGCTAGTGGCTGCAATAACCTATTTTTTAAAACTAGGCCACAATAACCATGGGCTAATATTTACTGTAGTGACACTGGGCCTCCTACGGGCCGTAGAAACAGTGGGCCTTCTACGGGCCGTAGAAACAGTAGGCCTTCTACGGGCCGTAGAAACAATGGGCCTTCTACGGGCCGTAGAAACAATGGGCCTTCTACGGGCCGTATCATCAATGGGCCTTATACGGGCCGTATGATCGATTGGCCAAACATGGGCCAATAACAGGCCGCATTATGGCCGTAAACGGGCTAGAGTTGGAATCGTCCGTTCATGGGCCGACCATAACGGGCCATCGTTAATAGGCCGTATTTGATGACGCTATGAAAACGGCCCAACGTATTAACGGACCACAAACGGGCCGACTGTAACCACGGGCTGAATTTGGCCCACAAGCAGAAAATGACAGTAACGGGCCGTAAGTAAACGAATGCTGGAAATGAGCCCAAGAATAAATGGGCTCTGAGAAGGCCGAAAGATAACATGGGCTGGAAACGGCCCAACGGAATAACGGGCCGTTAATGGGTATAAAGTGATACACTGTTCATTACGGGCCAGTTTCACCACGGGCCGTTAATGGGTGTAAAGTGATACACTGTTCATTACGGGCCAGTTTCACCACGGGCCGTTAATAGGCCAAGAGTTACATAGGGCCTCATATGGGCCGAAAGACGTCATGGGCCATACATGGGCCAGAAGTGAAAACGGGCTGGAATCATATTGGATGGCCCAGATGACGCTACTGGGCCTAATTCGGATAGGGCGTAACGGGCCTTGGGTTAGCGGGCTGTAAATGGGCTATATGCGAACAGGCCGTTAACAGGCTTTCCATGGGCCGGCCCGCCACCTTTTGACCAAGTCAAACGGGCCGGCCTTTTCACAGGAATGGGCCTCTGTTGGGCCGTGCCACGTGTCGACGTATCATAGGCGCCTTCTGTCCATTGAGTGGATGACATCTGTCCCAACGATGAGCCGACACGTGTTTCCTCCAGCCATTTTTAACGGGTTATCGGATCCAAAACCCGACCCGATAGCTTAACGGCGTTCCGTTACGGTGGATGCCACGTGTCGGTCACCCTTGACGAAAGCACTTCTGTGACGCGCGATTTATCGTCATGGAAGTGCACACTTCCGTGATGATAATTTTGGTAATGTCATGGAACACTTCTACGACAGCACAGGTATGACTATCTTGATTCTGTCATAAAATCGTCATGGATGTACATGCATGACAAAAAACGCGACCTACTGTGACAAACACGTATCATCACGGAAGTGTAATTTTTTTGTAGTGCTAACGGCTTGCAAGTAGGGCAATTGCCAATTGATGTAGGAGACAAAGATCCTTCGGAAGCAATTCAAGACTTCTCTATTGGCAGGATTCGCCCAACGGAGGTGAAGGGGAGTACTTCGTCCATTCAAGTGGAAGCCTCAACTTCACAACAAGGTGAACCACAAGTTCACTTGGAGGCATCCACAAGTGGAACATGGCAGGACGAAGAAAATGAGGAAGTACAACAAGATGATCCACCTCAGCCTCCTTCTCCACCTCGTCAAGAGAACGACAACACCAAAAACAATGAAGAGGATGATGAAGAGGATGTTCCACCTCAACCTAAGCAAAAGCTCTCACAAGTTAGAGCAAGAGTCACAAGAGATCACCCCATCGAATAAATCTTCTATGATATTCAAACTGGGAGAATCACTCGCTCTAAAACTCGTTTGGCTAACTTTTGTGAACACTACTCATTCATTTCTAGTGTTGAACCTATGAAGGTAGAAGAATCTCTTGATGATCCGGATTGTGTGAATGCTATGCACGAAGAGCTACATAATTTTGAGAGGAATCAAGTGTGGACATTGGTAGAAAATCCCAACGACAACCACAATGTCATTGGAACCAAATGGAAGTTTCGGAATAAGCAAGATGACGATGGACAAGTTGTATGCAACAAGGCCCGTCTCGTCGCTCAAGGCTACACTCAAGTTGAAGGTATGGACTATGGTGAGACATATGCCCCGGTTGCTAGACTTGAGTCCATAAGCATCTTACTTGCCTATGCCAATCACCATGATACCACTTAATACCAAATGGACAATAAAAGTGCTTTTCTAAATGGTGAAATTGAGGAGGAAGTCTATGTTAAACAACCTCCCGGCTTTGTTAATCCCAAGAAACCCGATCATGTTTACAAAGTTCACAAAGCTCTTTATGGTTTTAAACAAGCTCCTAGAGCATGGTATAAATGCTTGACCAAGTTTCTTATTTAAAAAGGCTTTGAAATTGGGAAGATTGACTCTACACTTTCTACTAAAAGGGTTAATGGTGAACTATTTATGTGCCAAATTTATGTCGATGATATCATATTTGGATCTACTAACCCCCATTTTAGTGAAAAGTTTGGAATGCTAATGTCGGAGAAGTTTGAGATGTCTATGATGAGTGAACTCAAATTTTTCCTCGGTTTGCAAATCAAGAAAATTAAGTAAGGTACCTTTGTTTCTCAAACAAAGTACCAAGGATCTTTTCAACAAGTTCAACATGCAAGAAAGCAAAGGTATGAAAACACCCATGCCTACTAGTGGACATCTTGACCTGACTAAGGATGGCGAACCGGTTGACTAAAAGGTTTACCGCTCTATGATTGGTTCATTGTTATATCTATGTGCCTCCTGTCCCGATATTATGCTAAGTGTGTGCATGTGTGCACAATATCAAGCAGACCCCAAAGAGTGTCATCTCAAGGCTGTGAAAAGGATAGTGAGATACTTAATTCATACACCAAACTTTGGCATTTGGTATCCTAAGAGTTCATCTTTTGTTCTTGTTCGTACTCCGATTCGGACTATGCCGGTGACAAGGTTGACAAAAAGTCCACTTCGGGTACTTGTCAATTTCTTGGTAGATCCCTTGTGTCTTGGTACTCCAAGAAACAAAACTCGGTATCCTTATCTACTGCCGAAGCGGAATACATTGCCGCCAGATCATGTTGTGCTCAATTACTTTGGATGACCCAAACTCTTAAAGATTATGGGATACACGTGAGACATGTTCCATTGCTTTGTGACAATGAAAGTGCCATTAAGATTGCTCATAATCATGTGCAACATTCTCGAACTAAGCATATTGAAGTTCATCATCATTTCATTCAACATCATGTTGCTAAAGGAGACATCAATCTTAAGCATGTTCGTACCGATAAGCGATTGGCAGATATATTCACCAAACCGCTTGATGAGAAAGTATTTTGCCGTTTGACAGGTGAATTGAATATCATTGATGCCTCAAACTTGGAGTAGAAACTACATTCGGATACATGCAAGGCATGAGCCTTTTTATGACAAATTCTAGATATTTCTCTTATGATGATGATTATATGTCTTGAAAACATATTTGCACCCTTGCATGTTATCTAACCCTTATAGGTACTTGTATGAGCCCAAATCTATGAGATTGCAAACCACTCACATTTTGAGCAATTTAACATCACCAAGTTCCTATGATATGGTTGTTGAATAGAAGGAAGCATGAACTCACTCCACATATCCTTTGACAATTTCAATATATCAAATTTTAGTTGGTATCAAGTTTCATTATTGTCATTTTGGATACACAAGTGCTCTTCCTTGCAAGGCTACCCCATGTAGGAAAATGGTGCTCCCAACTCTTGATGGACTACATCAACCTTGAGCATCCAACACAAGGTCAACTACATGATCAACACCACAACCCAAGGCATGTCATTCCATCTTAGAGAAGCTTTGCTCAAAGACATGAGACAAAGCAACTCAACAAGGTGTGAATACATCAAAATGCTTAACCTAAAAATGGTAACCCCATTTTAAGCTTAAACAATGAGTATGACCTATGACCAAGTGATCCCACTTGACTCCTACGTCAATATACTCTAACATAGGTGACTTTGTCGTCGACCCCTTCTAGATCTCTTTTCTGTCGTTATTCAGTGCCTAATTCTTTGCAAATCTTTCAGTTAATTCCTTGCAAATCTTTGTGAGATTTAATTTGCCAAGTGAGCTGAGTTGAAAAAAAATCCTCTGCACTGAACTCGGACTCACCGATCCAAGCCTATCAGCTAGACCGAACTACAAGGATGTCTCATAGACAGTTCATCAGTACAACCGACATGGACTAACCCGGTATGTCCGATATGCATCATCCATGACACAGCCAACTCGGTGTCACCGATGGAAACAGATCGGCGTTACTGATTTCACTGCTGAGGAACTTTTTTCCATTGCATTCTACACATTTTTTCTCTCCAGCTCCACTCAATGATTCTTATCCTCTACCCGCATCTTAAGCTACATGTTGCTTCATAGTGTATCTTGAGGACCAATCATATTTGACTCATGCTCCAGAAGGACCCTTCTTGGAAATTGATGTCAAAGGGGGAGAGAGAGCACATGAAAGCTTATCATATGAGCACATCTAAGCTCTTCAGATACTGGTTAACAAAGAGGAGAGAAGTCACATGTCTTTTAGAGGGGAAAGACATGTCAATATGCTTGATATTACTCTTTGCTACTGTAACAGCCTGATTTTGGGCCCTTTCTTTTTCTTTTGTTTTTCTGAGGTTTTTGCCTGAGTTTTCTTTTTTCGAGGCTATGTGGTCTGGAAACTGAAGAAGATGGCCTCTCCTTTGCTTCCAGAGTGGCTTGTCAACCTCAAATACTTCCCTAGACCTTTCCATTTCCACCTTGGACCAAATCCCAATATTCTTCTTATTAGGAATATTCCTTTTCTATTAAAGGAATAACTCAATTTGCCCTAGGTTGTGAAGCAACCTATACTTCCATCACTCCTTAAATTCCCAAATAATTCTAATAAATTGTTTAGGTCATATCTTCCTCAAATATGGCAAAACTTTTCATTGCCATGTTCAAAAATAATCCTTCAATAATTATTTCCCTATTCGGCCCTAAATGGCACATTGTGAAGCAAGTGCTATTTTCCTTTGCCCAATTGACCTCAAACTCCTTGGACATCTTTTCCTTTCCATATCATTGACACATGCCAAAATTCAACCTCATTTGCCTAGTAGTTATTTAATTATGTTTTTCCAAAGTTTTTGTCCAGAAAGAAACTTTGTGAAGGAGGTACAAGCTAGGAATATCCAAATAAGTTGCAATTTTGCATGGTCCTCAACATCATCATATCATAGCCCTCCACCAAATTTGAGCTCATGTCATGCCTCCATGTGAGCTCATCTTCAATTCTTTGATTCTGTCCAAATTTTTAGTTTGTGAAGCAAGTATATTTTATCTTGCTCCATTAAGGCTGAAACTTTTTCTAGGCCTTATATTATCCATATAACCTACCTACACCCATTTTGGGCATATTTAATCAAGACATTATTCCTCTAGAATTTTTGCAAGTTTCTGTCCAAAGGAGATGTTTGTGAAGCAAGTACCATTTTCGCTTGACCAATTGGTCTGATACTTTTTGAGCATCTTCATAGGACCAAAATAATATGCCTTGCCCAATTTGAGCGCAGGTTGATACTCCATGTGAGTGCATCATCATGCTCAAGATTCTGGACCATATTTGTAGCTGCAAAGCAACTGTATTAATATTTGGTTCATTTCCTCTCAAACTTACCAGGATCGTAGTCCTTCCTATCCTAATCATCGCATACAACTCCATTGACCACAATCACTTTCCTGTTGATCAGCAGTGCACGCCTAAGTTTGATGCAGCAAACTTTAGCTGATGCCTAACTCACAGACAGAGCCCCTTCTCTCACAATTTCGCCTCCCACAGTCTCAAGCTTGGAAGGACTATCAGCTAGACAACATTTTCAAACCCTTGGCATCTTCTCCTCGCGAGCTCACGCGGTGACCATGGCTCTGGCGTGCATTAAACGCGCTCTAGCGCGACCTCGGCGCTGTGCTCGTCCGTGCTCTCCTCGTCTCAACTCGCAACCTTGTCCAGTGGCCTCCCCGTGATCGACCGCGTCGCCATGACCTCACTCACCCTCCGTCCGCTTCCTCACCGACGCTCGTCGCCGAACGCCCACGGGAGCACAGTGCTCCGTTTGGCTCGAAGCTCGCCTCGGCCTCTTCCTCTGCTCCCCTCGACTCCGTGACCTCTGCGGCTCGTCCGCTCTCTTGCTCGTCGCCTTCCCCGTGCCTCCCCGTGACTGCTGCGGCCGGCAGCGCCTTGACCGGACTCCCGCGGCGGCACCCGAGCCCCTCGCCCCGCCTATATATAGTCCACCCCAAGGTGCCCCGACCTCACCAAGCTTTTCTTCACTCTCCCAGGAACCCTCCCCACTTCTTTCCCAAGCCGGAGAGCCCCTCCTTGCCGTGATTGGCCGCCATGGCCGCCGGACTCCTTCGCCTAAATTTGCTCGCAGTCGAGCTCTTCCCTCCCTCCTTCCGCCACCAGTAGTCCACCTAGACCCCAGCGCACCTTCCCAACCCCGCAGTTCGGCGCCGGAGTACTCGTGGCCGCGTGTCCCCAAGATTGGCCGCCGCCGTTGCTCTCTGCCTCCATGGTGCGCTGCCGTTCCGCTCATCCTCGGCGTTCGTTCTGCGTCAGGATGGATACGAGGTGTCCTCCCAATCGCGTAGGTGGTCCGGGCGCCACGAACGGTGGCCGGAGCCGCCCGAATGGCTGCCGGCGCCGGCTCTGCACTCTGGCAGCGCGGGCGAACGAGACGAAGCGAGGAAGATGACGACACCCCCTCCCCCTGCCAGTGGGTCCCGCACGTCAGCCTCACGCGTTGGCCGGCCCGACCCGCTGACGTGGTTAAGTGCAGACGTACTCCGCTGAGTACGCTTTCCCTTAACTGAAAGCGCGTCCCGTTTCATCTTCGGCCGTAAGTACGTTTTCATCTCGGGAAAGTGTATTTTAGCAAAACCCGTTTCTGCCTTATCCACTCAGGGACTTGTTTGTGATGATATTTTTGCAGAAAAGTCCCTGATCTTCATCACCTCATAACTTTTTACCCGTAGCTCCAAATCAGGTGAATCCAAAGCCCACATATTCGTCTCATCGAGCCTGTTCTATTTACATCATTTTCACTGTGCTTTGACATACTGGAAGTGACCACTTTGCCCTTGCCCATAAACAGCCCCCTCCGAGAGAGAGCTGTTTTGGCAAATCTTTCCGCGATCCTTCTGCACTTCTCCCCGGTGCTTTCTTCATCCCCAGGCAAGCCACAATACCCACTTTCACGATAGCCATGCAGTAGCCATGGTTTTTAACTTGAACATTTAATCAATGTTTGCTCGTTTAAAATATGATTACCGTTGTTCCGGTGATGCTTAGAGTTTCATGTTCACTCTCGCGCTATGTTGTCTTGCACTTGGTTATCATGTATTCCTACTAGTATTCCTTTCATATGCTTATGCTTGCTAGTAGTACATGTTGGATGTCGGTGATGGCCTTCGGTGCATGACTATCGTCTGCCCCGAGTGCCGTTGTTATGCATGTTTCTTTACATCCAGTTGGTTAAATGCTTGCATGGTAGCATTGTTGATATGTTCTTCCATGAGAGTTATTGTCGGTGCTAGCGGTCATGCTATGTTTCTGAGAAGTGTATACTTGTGATGTTCATGCTAGTCAATATGCCATGCTCAATCAGATATATGATTTGTTGCCATTGATATGTTAAGAAGAAATGTTACACAACCATGCTTATGTTGATGTCATGCTCATGTATTGTAGTTGCATCATGTTATTTTCATATGACTCAGCTTATTGCATTCAAGTTTAACCGTACTTAATTGAACATGAACAACGGTTGGCTGAGTCATGGTGCCACCATTTCGGGCTGACAAGTGCAACCACATTTGCCTTTATGGGGAGGCCGGTAGTCGTCCGTTGCCATGCCTTTTGTCGGTGCCTCCAAAGAGGGAAGGTTATGGGCATGCGTTACCCTGGCCCGGTAAGCAGACATAACCTTGTGAACCTGTTGTTGTTATGGTATCGTGTCCCCGTTTGGGACTGTTTGTTTGCCACGACGGTGGTAGTTTTGCCTTTGGTAGGTTGGGACACCCAGGACTAATCCCAGTGGGGAGTTGGTCGGAGTGGTCGTAAGAGTGTCATGGCAATGGGAGAGTTCTGTCGGAATGTCGTTGGTCCACCCGAATGGGAGAGCGAGGCCATGGATTTCGTGGTGTGGGTAAAGTGCGCTACCTCTGCAGAGTGTATTAAATCTATCGATAGCCGCGCCCGCAGATAAGGGCCCAGTTCGTGTTGGTCACACTATGGGTCAACAGTAATAATAATAACTTCATTAATAACAACCCTGACTCGATGATGAGAAAGAGATTGGTTGTGATCATGAGATAATCACCGTGGCATCGAGGATACCGAGTTGATGGATATTTGGTTACCGAGGCAGCGTGGGGAAGCGGAGGCGCCCACGTCCCGTCAATCGTCACGCGTCGACCGAGGTTGCAGGTGGTTGGGGCCCGCGGCGCTCCACACTTGTCCTTTGGCTTCGCCTCGAAGCCAAGTTCGAGCGCCCCTTGGGCCCGGGGGCTACTGTCGGCGTCCTGGGAACGGGGTGCCCAGACTTGCATACCTATGGCCCACGGCATGGCTCCACCAATGGCCCGGTACGGCCCAGCTTCGGCAGCAACAACTCAAGACCCTAGCGAGGCGGACGACACCAAGACCTCCCTGGGGGCGGGCTCGCTAGGCTGGCTCCTGAGGAGCGGAGATATCTATGCGGGGGGCACCTCGTGAGGTTCACATGACGTGAGCCATGACGACCAAGGCCAGGCGGGCGCCAGCGGGCGTGGCGTACCAGTTTCCTATTTGGTGCTAAAGAGGCAAGAGCGGGCGAGGAGTCCCGAGGCATCAGGCAAAGGGTTTCATATCGGTGCAACAAGACCAAGACCAACAGGACGACAGGACGAAGGTCATCGCGGAGCCCACAGTAGCGTCACCACCAGAGCCTTTGGCGGGTGAAGACTAATTTTGTCAGGATAGCTCGTACTAGTTGTCCCCCTTCAAAATTGGCCATTGTGGGATCCCTTCCCGCCTACATTTGGGAAGAGGGCCAGGGCCTCTATAAATAGGACTAGCCACCACCATAGGAGGCAACTCATCTTGGACTGGATCCATTCCACCAAGGCCATCTCACCAGCTCATCGAGCTCAAGAACA